>NW_008580157.1:1171231-1171708 GCF_000520115.1 Aphanomyces invadans
TACGCTCGCAAAACGGATGCAGAAGGCAACGTCATCCGATGGAAAGCTCGCTGGGTTCTGAAAGGCTTCAACCAAGTTGCAGGTGTCGACTATGACGAGTCGTCGTCATACGTCATCAAAATGACGTCGGTCCGCGTCATCTGCGCCGTCGCAACTGCTCGGAACCTGGTGCTGGAGCAAGCCGACGCGATCAATGCCTACATACAAGCAACGTTAGCACAACCAATATGGGCAGTCGAGCCCGAAGGGTACGAATCAGCACCAGGCAAAGCAGCCCTCGTCCAGAAGGCTCTGTACGGCCTCAACCAGAGCGGACACGAATGGGAGATCCACTGCAAGAAACAAATCGCAGCGTTAGGGTGGAAACAGAGTCCCCACGACCCCTGCGTCTTCACGCGCGGCACCGGTTCCAACATGGAGATCCTGGGAACCTACGTGGACGACTTCATCGTGGCGGCACCTACGCAACCCAAAATT
>NW_008580157.1:1171808-1172533 GCF_000520115.1 Aphanomyces invadans
TCGTCGAGCATGAGCGCTCTCTATTCATGTATCACAAGTCCAATCCTGGCATAAGAGGACTTGAACTGCAAAATGGGTTCAGCGTGAATTTGGACTGCCACATGTTCCCCAAAAGTCGACGATATCACGTTGGCTAAACGATCAGAGCAAGCCCATGGATCTACATCCGTCACACAAATCAGCACACACGCCCCGCCTACCCGAACTGGAACGCCGACTAATGACTTGGATTCGAAAGTGTGAGGAGTGAAAGGTCCCCATTGTAACTGGCCCGACCATCCGTGCCAAGGCGATGGCTATACGAGACGAACTCCACAGTGCATCACAGTCTACAGATGATCTCGCCATCATGAGGTTTCCGAACGGCTGGCTCTACCGCTTCCAACTGCTACACAACTTGAAGTCCCGCGTTTTGTCTTCTGGCAGTTGCCAGGGTATCAACCCCCTCCTGAATTCGAATATGATGTCCGTTTTTGAATTCAAGCGCTTTTCATTCAATACATATGTATATTCTTATCCTATCAACACCGAGCGACCCATCCTGTTTAATTTTGTACTTGTGTAAATTGAAAACCCTTAAAACCATATCGCCAACAACGGTTCCCTATTGCGGGGGACTACTGTACTTACTGTATATAATTGGATATTATTGTTCCAAGATTTTGGTTGGAGCTTCGAAACTCAAAATATATTGTGCATTTCACTCAACTTGCAAGTTGTTTTAA
>NW_008580157.1:1183496-1184726 GCF_000520115.1 Aphanomyces invadans
GCAAAACTAATTCAAGCCTCTCCGACCCTTACAGGGAACCACGGAAATCCTTCTCCCGTGGTAGTAGTGTAATATCTTGATATTTTTATAAGGTAATATTATTTCGGAAATTTTATAACATTGTACTTTTTCAGCTGATCAGGAGTGCGTTGTTATTGGCCAAAATTTTGTAATTTCGACGTCAGTGAGTGCTCGCTACCAACCGGTTGCGACCAAGTTAAAAAGACTACTGGATAATACTTCCAGTAAACCAAACCGTCACTGAGACGGAGCCTTCGTGGACGAGAGATTATATACCCCACAAAGCACTTGAACCCCATCGGAAATCCTTCGTTGTATCATGACCAGTCTCTTCTCGGCTGCGGACACCACAGATTTTTCGCGGAGCCACTTGCTGGTAGATCAGCTTGCTCGTCAGATGGCCCTGCGTCCAAAGAGTGAATCGAGTAATCTTATTGTCTCGTGCAATCATATATTATTTTGTCTTTTGTATTGATATCTGTATTGTTCAGATACTTCCTGAGCGAGTCATACAATTTGGGCAAATACTACAGGCCAGTGTTTTCGCTGCTGACAAATCAATGTTACATGAAATCGCGAGGGATGTTGGTGCATTTCGTGAGAACATACTACGGTTTTTCTAATCGATATTGCGCTATGTCGAAGTAAATTGTTGTTCAAAACAACGCACCAGATATTTCTGTTGTTCTGAGTGACCGGATTAATGCCCCAAGTACAATGGGGAAGGTAGAATGCATCCTCGTGAGAATCTGGGATAATGCCCAGACATCGTTCGTATTTTTGGTGTTCATATATATCGGTCGGCAATTAGTTCATTAACAGGTAAAAATGCTCAAAGCTCATGTTGTTGATAGAAAAGCGTGCAGTAGGCGTTGGAATCCGACGCACCAATCAAACCAACATTGCTGCATCGTCCGTTCGTTTGGCCGAGTTTATCAATGAACGCAATATGCACCTCGGGCCTCTGCAGATGCAGTATGCACCAATGATTGCTGCCCGCCTGCCTGCCTGCCTGCCTGCAACTGAACAGATTGAAATTCCCAGCAATGCTACGGTGTAACAACTTCGTCATGTCGACCGCATGGCAGCAATGCATTCGGAATCTCGTCGGCACGAGATGAACGTCGACGCCGAGCCTTACAGGATGGTGCGTATACGTTTGGGCTCAATGACTAGCACATCGCTCGATTGCTACATTTCTGTCCAGGA
>NW_008580157.1:1184826-1186930 GCF_000520115.1 Aphanomyces invadans
CAGCGCTTGTGGCTTTCTTCACTGCACTTGGCGTGAATCCCAGCCCAGCGCAGGACTCAACCACGCGTCGGTATATCGTTGGCCTACAGAAGTACAACAAACAGAACAACGTCGATGAGGAAAAGAAGGCCCACACTTTATCAGTGTACGAATTATCAACGCTCATGAACGCACTTGCCGGCCTGCACCCATTTGTTGGTGCAATGTACCGTCTTCTGCTGGCCGTTGGCTACCTCGGCTGCTTCCGAATGGGCGAAGTCCTTGCCCTGCGCTAGAATGACGTTCAGCCCGTCACGGACGACAAAGGCCGATACCTTGCCGTAAGGCTGCGCTGGCACAAAAAGGCAACCGTAGAAGAAGATTTCCAAGTGTACCATCTGGTCGATGAGGCATCCTTCACTTGCCTGCGCGTGTGTGTGTTCTACGAAGAGTACATCACGAAGCTTCGGAGCTCGTGTTTGAACATGGGGACGAATACCTTTGTGTTTCTGAGCTACGTGTTGCAGAGACACGGGGTTCCAAAGGTAGACTGGAGCCGGAGCCTTGACCAAGTGGTCGTGCGGAAGACCTTGGGTGACATCGTTGAAAGGACCCCTGACCTACCTACCAATATATCACTGCACTGCTTGCGCCGGGGTGGTTCGTTTTACCGTGTGTTCGTGTCGATGGAGCGTCGATTCAATTTCCGAGAGCTCATGGCGTGGTGTCGTTGGGCTGATGCCAAGACCTGTTGTAAGTATCTCATCAAACAGAGCATCAGGAATGACATTGACCCAAGACGCCTGCTGCGTTCCGGCAGCGGCGAAACGCAAATGGCTTGGCAGGGGCCAGTACTGTGCAAGGTGGCCTTCCGTTTACCGTTGATGACCTAGGTCAAGTGTTAGCCAAGAACTTGCAGCAGCACACGTTCGTACAACTAGCAACTGCAAGAGCGACGAAGCAGCGCTCGATGGACGAGTTCATTGCCCAGAAGGCAATTCGAACGGCACGGTCAGCACAGGAGGCCTGGCAGCAGTGGTTTGTTGCCGACCCGGCTGTCGGCTTGGTGTGTGCGCTGAAAGACTGCACCAAGGAAATGATTCGCCTCGACCGGAAGAAGTACTCTGAGCGGTGTGCCTTGGCGACGGCTTTTAGCAAGTACCAATCCTACCAACAGTTTGAAGCCTGGTATCAAGGGTTTACGAGTTCATACGCAAAGATTCCTTTGCATCATGGCGTGTGCAAGCTTCTCGATGTAGTCGTTGTAGAAACCACACACACAAGCACGAATGCGTCCTTGTTGAGTATGTGGTAAACTTGGCATTCCTTTTCCACACTGGCCTTTTTGTGCCACCGTAGCCGAATAGACACGAACGAGCCACTCGGCGACTTTCCAAGGGCCACCCGTTCCATTTCAGGGCCAGCATTTCACCCATGCGAAAACAGCCGAGGTAGCAACAGGAAAACAAAAACCAAACAAAGCCCCGACGAAGGGATTCATGGTGACAAATCCGTTCATCACCGTCGATAGTTCATGTATCGACAGTGGGTGAGCCTTCTTCTCTTCGTCAACGTTATTCTGTCGGTTGTACTTCTGTAGGCCTGCGACATATTGCTTCGTGATTGTTGATTCTGCTGGATTGGGTTCAATGTTGTGTTCCTTAAAGAACGCAACCAGCGCTGTCTTTGCGGAATCGATGGTACGTGCTTTGCGCCCAAGCGTGTACTGGTGGTGAAAAAGTCGATGTAGACGTCCGTGGTGGCAGATGCTGGATCAAGCCCATGTTTGACAGTGTGACAGTACTCAGCGAATTGGCGTTGTTACGTCGAGTACGTCCTGCGTGTCGATGCACCGCGGAACGAGTCTTGGATGGTTTGTTTCGTCGGTACTCCTTCCATCCTATTATAGTGCGGCGGTTGGCAGTTTTCTTACGAAACCGCTTGGCTAGATGTTTTTAACCAACAAGATCGCGCACATGTTACATGTTCGCTACATGTTGTGCCAATGACAATGCCCCCTCGTCCAATGATATTGCGAAAATTTCCGTTGGCAAATCAAATCATGATCTCGTGTCGGTCGTCCAATGGTGGATGGAGAATGTGTCGGATAATTGTCGTGCCTGTA
>NW_008580157.1:1187030-1188244 GCF_000520115.1 Aphanomyces invadans
ACCTGTCTGAGGCTTCCCCAGTACGATTGGATACCAGGGTATCGGAGCTCATCGCGTGGTGTACCTGGCCCAACCTATAATGTTGATGACTCCGTTTAACTGTAAACGATCCTTCTTTTATTAACCACCTGTATTTTTCCACGTGGTTTTAGATAAATCCGAGATTAAAATATTGTTAAACAAGGGATTAGTCCTGGTATTGCCAAAAAAAGATGAAATGCACACTAATAAATAGATTAGGGGGGGTCTGATGCCTCAAGTTTTATGTAACGTAAATCACCAGTCTTTTTACCAGTAGTTTGCCCTTTCATTTTCACACTTCACAATAAAATATTATCACCAATCAATAGTCTTCGTGGGGTTTTCAACGAAACTATTGGTCAAAAAGAGAATTGGGGGGAACTTTCAAAACTCAATACACTCCTTTGCTTCATTTCGTCATGCCGAGGCACACGTCTGAAGAGATCGCGGCAGCATTACAAAGAGTGATCGATGGTGAGAAGCAAACTGAAGTCAGTGCATCGATGTCGATACCATATCATACGCTCAAGCACTACCTCAACCTTCACCGCCGTGGCATTACGATCAAAAGCAGCCGTATGGGTCCACCACCAACTCTGCCCTTAGAGTGCGAACAAAACATGGTGCAATGGATTGTAGCCATGCAAAAAGTAGGGTACCCAATTACTCGTCAAGACCTCCTACTCAAGGCCAACGGACTCCAAGCGGATGTTCTACCAATAGAACTACTACTCTTGTCGAAGGTCGAAGGAAGATTTTTGGGTTTTTGGCTCAAAGTTGAAGAACTTCATTTCCACATGATCCACTGTGATTTTCCTCATTTACTTAATACCATCGAATAGAGTGATCAGCCAGCATTTATTCCATACTTTATGTTACTCCCAATGTTTTTTCAATCATGAAATAGGTAAAAATCTAACGCCCCAAAAATTGAGGGCAAAGACTGGTGATTTCCGTTATGGATAACTTTGGAAATCCGACCTTTTCATCCGACAACGATGTTATTGGTCAAATTGTATCCAATAGAGCATTTAACGTCAACGTTGTTTTTCTTGTTGACCTTTTGTAGGCCAACTATGTACCGGCGGGCACTGATGTTCTGTGCTGGGTTTGGTGACAGGTTCTTGCTGTTGAAATATGCCACAAGTGCAGATTTTGCGAGGTCAATCGTGCGGGCTTTTTTGCCGCTGGTA
>NW_008580157.1:1188344-1191893 GCF_000520115.1 Aphanomyces invadans
CGCCACGTGCCAAATCCAACTCGATTCCAACATCGTCCGATTCCGAAGGCTACGCCTCATGTCCTGGACGACAAGGGAAATGAGCTCTTTATCGTAGAAGCATTACAAGCAACGGCAATTCAATCGTAACAAGGAATACCTTGTTAAGTGGCATAGTTTGCCAGAGCACGAAGCAACATGGGAGTTGGAGCGAACAATCAAGCACGTTGCGCATTTCAAGAAGCTTGTCCCAAGACCTACGCGAGAAGGGGCGAGAGACCAAGGCGACATCAGGGGGAGAATGTAGCGACCAAATGGATCAAACTAATGATGTCGCGACGTCGAGTGTGCGTGGTCTGTAGAAGTCGGCAGCTAGCCGCACCCGCACCCGCATCCGCGACACGGTCGCGTGAGTACTGCATAGCGATCTTTAGCTAGAATAATTTAACGATGACAATTGAATCACTTCCAAATTTCCTCTGCGCTATCAACTCCCTACATGCAGTGACCTCAACAACTCCGTCGAGGATGGATGCGGGGGGGTGACCGTCGCAACGAGTGCCGAGCTTATCTACAACGATCAGCACCTCGATTTTTCGTTGGTGAAGCTTAACTTGAAAGCTGGTGTCAGCTTGGCCCCATACGGTTACCTCCAAGCCCGCAGCACCGGCCCGGTGCTGAACGAATCCATCTACATTGCACAGCACCCCGTGGGCAAGCCCAAGCGCATCGCAACCACCGTGGACAGTGGCGTCGCCAGCACCATTGAAACATTGAGCGCCACGACTTACCGATCTGACCAGGGTAGGTACTCTTTGGATACGGACGTCGGGTCGTTCGGGTCATCTGTACGCGGTGCTCGCGACAATAAGGTCGTCGCACTGCGCAACTGCGGCTCATGGCCAAACTCTGGCATCAAAATCAACAAAATCGTGTCCAAGCTCCGCAGCGTGGGGACCTGCCTGCGAACGCCGCTGCCTAGAACGATGGTGCGTCGTGCCGAGTGTGATGTCTGATGGGACAAGCCACCTTTTGCGTATGCCTTGACGACAGGCACTGGATAGCGTCGCGCCATAAGGTGAAGGGGCACGTCGTAATGATAAGACCTAGCCTACGTAGGCCTAACAGGTTTGTAACATGTAAAGAAGTCTTCGATCTGGGACTTGGTGGCAGTAATCTTGCGCGTGGTGGCCTTGCTTGCCGTAGGTTTCATGGAAGATCTCGAGGCTGACTACGAGAATCTGCGTCAGTCGCGTAGACAGGATCTATCGTTGGCACGCCCGTCAAGCGCAATGATCGTGTGAGTTGTACATTCGCAGGACGTGACTCCAATTCAGCTAAACAACCGGGCAATACGACCTTGAATGTATCGACCACATGGCGCTGAGGTGCACACGCAATCATCCTGAGTGACGTAGTCCAAACAGACGCCTGCGACAGGGTAATACTACCTCTGTTCCCCAAATATTGCAGGCGAACATTCCACCGTACACAAAAGTCAAATACAAGGAATCTGTATTTAAAAAGGTTTTACTCGAGTAGTACTAATCTATTCAACGTCGACAACCAAAGCATCCATCATCTGCGTCAGTTCTTCCAACCGATCTTCTTCTTCCAGCCGCAAGTTCATCATGTCCAGCGCCAAAATATCAGCTTGAAAATTCAAACTGCGCGGGACCTTGTAACGGTTGTCGCCAGCTGCATCCACAATTGCAGCAATAACACGCTGTAGCGTTCCAAACGTGCTTTCGAGAGTAGATCCAGGTAGCTCCGCAAATGCGGTTTTCACAGCAGAAATCAGGGACTCGATACTCGAGCAAACCATTTGTTGTTGCAGCGCTTGAATTGAGTTGAAAAAGCCCAGATCAAGGACATTTAGATCTGGGCTCTTCGCTGGCTGGTTGCGCACTACAATCGACCACCCACCACTCTGTCCGGCTCGAATGACAGCGACATCGTTCTCAAGCACATGGGGACGAGCGTTGTCCTGTTGGATGACGATTTCGCCCACTTGGACTCCGGCCGGCCAAACCCATTTCTCCTTGATCGCCGGAATCACGCTCTTGATAAGGTATTCCCGGTAGATTTCGCGCGTGACTGTCAGGGTTTTGATCACACGTGCACCAGCAGGCCGGTTGACACTGCTTCGTAGGGCCTTGCTTTCTTCGACGAGGGCCCAGCAGCCAATTTTGCCATCCCAACCACAGCGCGGCCGAGCAACGGCAACAAGAAACATCACCTTCGTGATATGGGCTTTGGACTGGAGTGGACGCGGGGGCACCTCTTCATCGCACCACAAATAGAACTTGCGGCATAGTTTGGTCATGTAAAACCATTTCTCGTCAATGTGAACCATAGAATACATTTCATTGATGTTACCCTCGTTGTCGTACTGTGATTGACAAAATGCCAAACGTGCTGCCTTGTGCTCAGGGGTTACGGCAGGACGAGTCCAACTTGAGCGACGCGAAATCCACTTGCTCTGTATGTAGCGCCATAGCAGGTTCTTGGAGAGCCCGGTTGCCGACGACAGTGCACGATATGTCTGTCGAAGGTGCAGTGGGACCGCTTTGATCCGTTCCTCGATTTCTTTCACAGTGTACTGCCGCCGTCGGCCGTTGTTGCCCTTCAGCCTGGCGTTGACGTCTGGTGGACCGCCTCCTGGAGGCCGTTCATTGCCACGTTGGAATATGCGCCATCCAGTGGACTGGTGGACATTGAACATTGCGCACACATCGTTCATTATTGCGCGGGATACCTTGCCGTCAGTGCTCCTCTTGAGCAGCTCAAGGTACAAGCATTTTCGTTGGTCGTCAGTTAAATTTGACTTGCGTTTTGTATTGGCACCTTCCATCGGCCCTTGCGGGTCGAAAAGTGAAATATAATTGACGTGAAAAATCACCGCTATTCGTGAACGATTGGTTTTGCAGCCCACAAAGTTTCAAGCCAATTGGAGATGAGATGACTGACATATGGTACTGTCTGCAATGTTTGGGGGACAGAGGTAGTAATAGCACGTCAAACCGGCCTTCGCTTTGAGCTTGGACGTCGAAGGCGCGGGAGTCCTGGGCACCACGGTAGGTTTCAACGTGGAAGTGTGGCCTTTGTGGTGGTAGGGGCAGCTGAGGAAGGCTTGGTGGTTGCATGACAATGATGGCCATCAAGTTCGTCTTCCTCGACATCCAATACCGTGTAGCGTATATTATTCTGGACAGTGAAGGGACATTTATCCGACGGTGGCAAGGGGTGTGGTTATGTAATTTATTCTGGACATACAAACTTTCATATATGGAATTCCACCGAATCAACACCGTCAACAATTAGTTGTAGAATGAAATTAATTTTCAAGAGTTGAAACAATTGAGAGGTAGTGAAATCAAAATATTGTATACAAATGGACAGGTAATATATTGAGATGTCCTAATTTGGTTCAGAAGTCTCAGGTTCTTCACAGCAGTCGATGTCTTCATCGGGATCAATGGTGTCTTCGATGGCCAAGTTGGTAAACAGGTCTGCAAGTGTGTCATCATCTAAAACCGAGACATCTCCAGCGACTTCTTCCATAGAACC
>NW_008580157.1:1191993-1192590 GCF_000520115.1 Aphanomyces invadans
AGATTGAAATTCCCAGCAATGCTACGGTGTAACAACTTCGTCATGTGGACCGCATGGCAGCAATGCATTCGGAATCTCGTCGGCACGAGATGAACATCGACGCCGAGCCTTACAGGATGGTGCGTATTCGTTTGGGCTCAATGACTAGCACATCGCTCGATTGCTACATTTCTGTCCAGGATTGCGCACCTGTCTGAGGCTTCCCCAGTACGATTGGATACCAGGGTATCGGAGCTCATCGCGTAGTGTACCTGGCCCAACCTATAATGTTGATGACTCCGTCTAACTGTAAACGATCCTTGTTTTATTAGCCACCTGTATTTTTCCACGTGGTTTTAGATTAATCCGAGATTAGAATATTGTTAAAGAAGGGACTAGTCCTGGTATTGCCAAAAAAGATGAAATGCACAATAATAAATAAGGTGGTGAATCAAATCACCGGCCGCATCAAATCACCGGCCAGTTGCCTAGACCAATCAAAACTCTCCGAAGCGTATCATTAGACAAAAGTATTTCCTGCTTCAAATTATACCTGACATACTCAATAAATAGAATGTGAGAGTACTTTTTTGCCGCGCATACAGATTGATATGGCGG
>NW_008580157.1:1192690-1194423 GCF_000520115.1 Aphanomyces invadans
TCTACTCCTTACGACGATTGCGGAACAACTCCGAAGAGATTAAGTCCAGCCCAACCGATGGAGGAATTGCGTGATGCCAAAGTTCACGACCACACAACCGCTCGGAAAGGCAGTCGGCAGTAGGGACACCAAGGGACAAAAAGAAACCAGAGATTTTTCTTAAGCCAAGATGTGCAAATGTAGCACTTGCTCGGCGGTGGAGGAAGCGGGGATATGTTGGAACTGTGCGAGACGAGGCAAATTGTAGAATGAGATACTGTATGATCGAGTTATGAGCTCCTAACAACTCCACATCTCTCGTATCTTTACGATCCTTGAAGGAGCCACATCTTTGTCGGTCGCTTTTGTACTTGATATATGTATGTGATATATGTATGTGAAGTACAATAATGCAATGATGTCAATTCTTTTTGTAACGCTGGATTCTTATCGACGCGTGACATCTACGATATTCTATTCGCTGATCGCTACACCGCGAATCTTTTATGCTGTGGTACTAATCATCTTCTTTCAACGATCTCTTACACCAGACGAGGTTCGGGATGCTCCACAAACCACGTCGCATCACAAGCGCGCGATTTGAAAGACCTGAGAAAGGAGCAGACTCGATTTGTTGCGAGTCATTGTGCTCATCAATGTGTCATCAATTGTGTTCGTATGAGCAAAATTCTACTTAGACCGAGCAAACTGGTAGATATAGACAAGGGCGAGAAATTCAAGTACTGCGACACATTGGTAGCTGCTAGAAGCAAAGAAATTGCTCAAAGCTGCCCGTTGGCGTTGACTTACGACGTCACATGTTCGTATTCTGCTCACGTAAAAATACGAAATGGAGTGAAAGATGATCTCACTTAACAACTTGTATTTGTCCAGAGATGGAACGACAGGCACATCGACCCAAGCGAAAATCTAGTGGACTGCTCCATTTATGCACTCACAGCCATTCGCGCCTGGTGCCACAGCACACCTTGCCGTTTGCGTTTTGGAATTCGAGACGTTCGTGGCTTGGGAAGCTGTGATGGTGAAGGGCACGAACGAACACACTCCATGCTTGCTCGATGTTGTTGGGAGCACAGTCAGAATGACTGCCGAGAATCGAACGCATGCTCTCTCCGTCATCCTGGACATGCACAACAACGATCGCGTTGTTGCATTCAGCTCGACCATGAGTGAGCACTGACCTGATGAGGACATATGAAGTGCATGTACAGAATGGTTCTCTAGAAAAACGGCTATTTTTGTGCTGCTTCAATTTAGGCGACGCGCGCAGCAATTTAGAGCCTGGTCTGCGAACGAATTGTTCCTGCTTTTCGCCATTCCTGCTTTTGCAAAATCAGTTTGATTGGCTACAATTATCCGTAATCCGAATGTACTTCTTGCTTTTCGTGTCGTGAAAAGCATGGACTCTCCATCCCTGCCTGTAACCAGTCATTCCTGCTTTTCGCACGCTTTTGTCCGACCACGTCAGCCATGTCCGACAACGAGGGCCAACCACCGGCACAGTTGGTTGCAGGTTAATGCAACACATACACACATATCATACATCTCATACGAAGCCATAGATGCTGCTGCCACGATGGCCAAGCCAAGCAAGCGCAAGGACAAGAAGGCGTCCTCCGACACCAAGCGCTCCGTGCGGTGGGGCGATGAGAGTGTTGCGACACTCTTTCGCCTCCGCTACGACTCGCACTTGGCCAAGCGGTTCGAGTCCAAGAACAACGCCGACAAGAAGA
>NW_008580157.1:1194523-1197287 GCF_000520115.1 Aphanomyces invadans
AGTTAGGACAGTAGGTGTCGAGAAAGGAAGACATGCCAATCTCAGACACTTTGATTATTGCTTCCAGTCGGTGTTTGTAGTCTACTGTCTTGTTCTTGTACAGCTTTGGCACAGCCTTGGGTCCGTACTTGAACGCCGGGCGACCAGGAGACTTCCGTCTTGCGATGATTGCATCAGCATTGTCGGCCATGCTCGCCAGAGTGATCACAGGGCTGCTTGCAGCTCGTCGCGCCAAAAAAACTCCGAAAAATATATTTTACCTCTATAAATGGATATTATATTAATGTAGAGAGTATTTATTTGATATAAGAGGTGTGCTTGCGCGCCAAGGGATTTCTGTACAACTTGATATTCCTTTGACAGGCAAAACTATTCTTTCTTGGAGGTGTCCAGAATATAAAAGGTGTCCAGAATAATGTAGTCAATTCATCGACTTTGCTTCGAACCTCGAACATGCGGCCTCGACGTGCTCCAGTAGACATGTTTGAAACCTACACCAGAACTACATGTTTAATCTGAAGGTTGGAAGGCACAACCTTCCTTCTCCCATGCGCTACTCTTGGCGAAACCGAGAACACCCGACCGTGTGAAAGGCAGCCCCCTGGACTTCCATATTCATTTGTGCATCGCGGGACCGTCGCACTTGAGGGACTTGCACGTAAGGGAAGGGGCTCAAGTTCAAACATACTCCAATCATGCCCACGACCAAGACACTTGAAAGAATTCCGATACCTGGTCGTCCTCCTCGACAAAGCCACCATGGTGCGATGTCACATATGGACTTCATTCCACTACCCACAACTAACGTGCTAGACACAAAATCCGAAGAGGAGCATCCATATAGACTGCGACACAACACTCGAGCGCTCACACCAGACCGTGTCGTAGCCAGCCACATGCTAGGCTCCATCGGACTTGGGGAAGGACGACAGGCACGAGTTGCCCATGGGGTAGAAACCGTGTCAGCACGAGCAACAGGCAGACGGCTTAGTGATCACGGGCTTCTCGTGGCCTTTGTCGTCGGGGAGACCACGGCCGTAGCCTGGACCGTCGTCTCTGGCGTCACGGGCTGCGTGGTGACAAGGGAGTTTGCTACCGCGTTCGCAGGCAGGAAGCCGAGCGAGCTTTTGCACGAGCTGTCGATCTGAATGGCACCGTTGAGGCACTTGACGGTAGTCTGATCTTGCTGAACGTGAAGGCAGGCGTTGACATTTCCAAATCCGGCTACATCTGTCAAAGACGTCGAAGGGACTTGCAGTCGTGAAGGGTGTGGCGGTGGTTGGTCGAGCACAATCGAAAGGGCTAACGAGCGGGGGGTAAAGTATGCAGCATCCCACATGATGCGAATGACACAAAAACGATCCGTTGCTAGAATTGGCAGCTTAGCGTTGGAAACAGCACTGCAAACAGACGAGATTTTGCCTTTAGGGAAAACCCAGACAAATCTTGCAGCATGAACATGGAGCGTCGAAAAGAAAAATGCACAAGGGGGAAGCGCCAACCATCGAAAATGCACGCGGATATTCGCGTAACCCAACACAAACTCACTATTACCGCGATGGCTCACGGACGTACCCCTTGCAATATCTGCGAATCCATTGTAGAAATTGGGGGCGCTAGGACGTCTTCGCCCAGTTCAGAGCCTTGGATCGGTATCGAACGCAACGGTGACGGGGTTGTGTGGCACGAAATCCACGACACGAAAGGTATTCAGTCCTTTGATGGAGAGACAAGATGGCAAGCCAGAATGTCGATTCAACCCCGAATATCCACCCACAAGGAATACGCAGGGCTACACGATGGATTGAGCTCGTGTACCTTGGCCTCTTTAGCTTTTGCTCGGGGACACGGGATATGACGTTTCTGCGACGCTGTAGCTATCGACAAGACATGGAGAAAAGAGAATTGGTGCTTTCGTTCGATGACACACACAATCAGTGAGGGGGAACAAGTGAATTGTGTACCGCCAGCCTTGGGAGTGGCGTGGCGGGTTAAAAGAGCTGGCAAAGGGAGCAAATTCAACACTGGCAGCCAACATGAGGGGTCGGATGCCGCGGGGCCACTGAATTTCCCAGCCAATCACCACGAAAACTCGGTTTCGGTTTCATCCGAAACCACCACGTTCCGCTAAACTCCATCCCCCCGCTTGGCACCATGGCCAAGTCCGCGTCTTTGGAATGGAGAGGCCGTGGGCAATAGTTGGTCAGCGCGAAGGTATTCCATTTCAAGGGCTGTCTAGGCCATTGAATTGGTGGTCGGCCTGGGCCGTGGTAACGAGTCCAGCCCTCCGCATTTGCGCGCCGTCGATGTTGTGGCACTCTCCAGCGAGGAGTTTGCCCTGTGCGTGCACTACATCCGCTTGAATATTATCCACGTTGATCCGGACGGTGACAGAGCAAGCATAAGTGGATGAGATGCCAACACTTTCCTCTCCATCGCCATACTCGCCCAATCTCATGTCTAAAGTGACCCCAACTATGCCGGGAAATGCCTACTGCTACTAGTTTCCGCAGCTGCTTTGCAATCGCTCTGGTTACTGTGTTCGCATGAAATTGTGGGGGGGAGGCTCCAAAACTTGCCTGTCGTGCATGGTCCCCATGACCCGACCTATGAGCCTGGTCTGCGAACGAATTGTTCCTGCTTTTCGCCATTCCTGCTTTTCGCCATTCCTGCTTTTGCAAAATCAGTTTGATTGGCTACAATTATCCGTAATCCGAATGTACTTCTTGCTTTTCGTGTCGTGAAAAGCATGGACTCTCCATCC
>NW_008580157.1:1197387-1197832 GCF_000520115.1 Aphanomyces invadans
ACAAGTAGTGAAAGAAGTCCGTACACTCAGCAGTTGTAGCAGACTCAGGTGCGATACCTCCTTTATGGACGCGCAAGTATGACTCGAACTGTTTATGGTATGCTGCGTAGGCTCGCCTCGTTGCCGTACCATGGAACGAATCTTCTTTCGTCTGCTTCGACACTGCAGTACCCGAGGGCTTCGGCGGCATCTTTGACAATATTGGATATGAAACTGCTATCGTATTTTTACCAATAGCGTCATGTTATTGCGCTAAACATGTGATATGTGGAACTCGTCCAGCATCAGGAACGGGTCCAGTCGCCGGAGCATGGGGTGTCCGATGAATCGGCGGACTTGGCAGAGGATTGGTACATTTCAACGAACGGTTAATCCTTTGCATTTCTACCAATGAGATTGAGCAAATCTGTTAGTCCTTCCCATTTCCACCAATCACATTCATGGT
>NW_008580157.1:1197932-1198767 GCF_000520115.1 Aphanomyces invadans
TTCACACCATAAATCGATGGTTTTCAGAAATCCAATACTCAATACAGGGACATGACAAAACACGCAGACCTGTATAACTTTTTAGAGCTGGGTTCGGCGTTGACGTCGATGTCTGTCACGCACCGTGAATCGAAGCGGTTGTTGAGATATGGATGGTCAAAGTAAGGCTCGATTGGCCGGTGAATTGATTCACCACCTTAGATTAGGGGGGGGGGTCTGCATGCTTCAAGTTTTTATGTAACGTAAATCACCAGTCTTTGTCCTTTTTATCAGTAGTTTGCCCTTTTCATTTTCACACTTCACAACAAAATATTATCACCAATCAATAGTTTTCGTGGGGTTTTCAACGAAACTATTGGTCAAAAAGAGAATTGGGGGGAACTTTTAAAACTCAATATACTCCTTTTCTTCATTTCGTCATGCCGAGGCACACGTCTGAAGAGATCGCGGCAGCGTTACAAAGAGTGATCGATGGTGAGAAGCAAACTGAAGTCAGTGCATCGATGTCGATACCATATCATACGATCAAGCACTATCTCAACCTTCACCGTCGTGGCATTACGATCAAGAGCAGCCGTATGGGCTCACCACCAACTCTGCCCTTAGAGTGCGAACAAAACTTGGTGCAATGGATTGTAGCCATGCAAAAAGAATGGTACCCAATTACTCGTC
Organism: Aphanomyces invadans; assembly: GCF_000520115.1. Classification (NCBI taxonomy): domain Eukaryota; phylum Oomycota; class Saprolegniomycetes; order Saprolegniales; family Verrucalvaceae; genus Aphanomyces; species Aphanomyces invadans. The sequence goes on from NW_008580157.1 coordinate 1,198,605, forward strand.
AAGACCTCCTACTCAAGGCCAACGGACTCCAAGCGGATGTTCTACCAATTGAACTACTACTCTTGTCGAAGGTCGAAGGTAGTTTATTAACCATACCATTTTAGACTTTATGAACTAATAACCTTTAAAATATTATAATTTGTGAGAGTGGTGGTGTTATCCA
>NW_008580157.1:1206942-1207508 GCF_000520115.1 Aphanomyces invadans
ACCCAGCACGGCGCCGAGAGACATTTCAACCACGTCGAGACTTCCATGGACTTGGTTTTGACCTTGAAAACCTTGTATCGACGGCGCAAAAGCAGTCAGTTCCTTTGATATGTTTTCCGTTTGAAAACTCGGCTGCCATGATTGATTCTGCTGACTGCCGAATTCGTTTCGGGGGAGATTCGCGAGCTTCATGAATGCGACGTGGGTTCTTCTGCTTTGCAAATCTGGTGCAGACAGTTCTCCTACGTTGCTCAGTTCGCCGGACCATTCATCGTCGCCGGCATCAACTTCGACTTGGCCAACATCGCATCGAGTCGTACTCGTGATTGCTGTTGAGGATTGAGCGTGTGTACCCTTGACGAGTGTGCCTCCATAAAGGACCTCGCGGGAAAGGTTTGTTCTTCCAGCGGGCAAATTCGGCACTTTTCCCAAGAAGGAAAGCATCCCACGTTGTCGGTACACACACGACGAGGGACCTCGAACGCATTTTCCTCATTTACTTAATACCATCGAATAGAGTGATCAGCCAGCTTTTATTCCATACTTTATGTTACTCCCAAAGTTTT
>NW_008580157.1:1207608-1208118 GCF_000520115.1 Aphanomyces invadans
TAGAGTGCTCCACGACTGGTGAGTGATTTCGTCTTAACGTCACTGGTCTATTGTTTTCCAAATTTAAATCTGAGATGTAACTTCACTTCCTCTCATTGAAATCACGTCTCATATCACTGAAGTTTGGAAATTTGAAGTCAAAGTTGGTTCAAGTAAATTTAGTGATATGTTGGAAGATTATAGATGAAGTGCACCATAGCTCGGTCTCTTCCCATTTTCACGCAAAGTGATCAAAGGAGAAACCACGGATCATCTACGAAGTTACTAGTACTTCTTAATTGAAGTGACGTCAACTAATCATGAACAGAGTAGTATTGGCAGCATCCCCAGTGTATTGTACTACCTCTGTCCCCCAAATATTGCAGGCGAACATTCCACAGTACACCAAAGTCAAATACAAGGAATCTGTATTTAAACTCGAGTAGTACTAATCTATTCAACGTCGACAACCAAAGCATCCATCATCTGCGTCAGTTCTTCCAACCGATCTTCTTCTTCCAGCCGCAAGTT
>NW_008580157.1:1208279-1213671 GCF_000520115.1 Aphanomyces invadans
ACAAGAAGACGGCGTACGTGATGTTGGCGGCGGAGCTCAGCGTCGCTATGGAAAGCGAGTACACCGTGGCGCAGGTCCAGGACAAGGTACACACGATTTTCTTTATTATACATTGATTTATGTGATTGTAGTTCTCGAAATTGAAAACAATTTGGGCCATGACGAAGCCCTCGAACCCCAGTGATACTGGTAATGGCCCCTTGGCCCCCTTGCCCCCCCATTACGACATTATGTTGGAGTTTTGGGGGGCGAAAAAAGGATTCCAACGTGAATCTCTCATGTCGACCGACGCAATCATTGTCGATGGTGCCAACTCTTCGGACGGTAGAAATATATATCGCAAATATAGACAAATATTTAATATTCAGGTCAATGTTTTGTTATGATTTAGAAACCCAGTTAAAGCGAGAGAATGGTTCGGACGATGACTCCGACATCGACAAGCCACAAGAGCGTCGTAAAAAGCGCGCGAAAACAACAAAAGCCACTAGTCAAGGCGAGGCGTTGGAAGCCGGTTTTCTCGCGATAAAGGAGGGACTTATTCACTTAGGAACGTCGCTGTCTACTGCGACTCCGACTCCTCCGCCCCCGCCTGCTTCGGGCGCAACTCTGGACGATGTATTGCGTGCAATTCAGGGCCAATCGGACACTATGGCACAACTCCTGGCTCATTTGGTTTCTCGCAAGTAAACTGCAATTAATGAAAAGGTGATCGCACAGTATTTTTCAATTAATTCAAATACTAGCTATTCCACGACGCTTCAACACTGCTGTCTTGCGAATGAGAGGATTTGTTTCAGTTTCACTTGGATCAGCAGGTTGAAAATACAAATTCCTGTCACGCCGTGGGCATGGTTCAGAAAAGAGTCCATCATTGAAATGAATCAACATATTATGCAACACAAAGCAAGTTGTAGTGACCGCAACAGTTTGTTCGAGTGACTTTTCATTCATGACTGTTTTCAAAATTCGAAAACGTTCTTTCAAACGACCAAAAGCACATTCGACAATCATGCGAGTACTTGACAATCTAAAATTGAAATGGTTTTGAACATTTGTCAACATTCCACCTTCCTCATGCGGCAAAAATGGAGTTAACAACCAAGGAAGCAACGTGTATCCAGAATCACCGAGTAGAAAACAACCCGTAGGCAAAAGTCGTCGAATAGTCTGACCAACTACAGAAACTTTCCAAATCTTTTTGTCGGAGAATGAACCAGGGCGAATATCAACCGACATAAATACCATTCGCGAATCAACAATCGCTTGCACATTCAATGAGGGATCACCATTCCGATTGTAAAATCCATCATAGTCCAATGGACGCTGTATGTCAATCAATGTACCGTCAACAGCTCCTACAACTCCAGGAATTCTTTGCATTTTATAGAAACTACGTTCGATACGATGCCATGCACGCGAGTCCGTAGGAAAATGAATCCATTTGTTCGCATTGGAGGAGACAACATTGACGAAAGTCGAAACAACAGTAACACACCACGACTTAGCCATACCAAATGCACCAGCAGTTTCACGGTATCCTCCCTCCGAACCTAAAAAATATAGAAAGACTGCAACTTTCTTTTCAAACGAGTGCACAGAACGACGTCGGGAGTACTTTGGCATTCGACGGCGAAGCCACACAACTATCTTACAGAAAGCTCGTTGGTCACAACGAAGGTTGTCCCGAAACCATTGCTCATATCGAGGGTCCCCAAGCATGTCATCAAAGTTTACATTCGTAATAGTCAGAATGTTGTACTTCGAAGAGGAGTTTGAGCTGGTAGCTAAAGAAATGCATACAGCACACACAACCGCGGCAACTGCGGCAACAACCCCTTTCAAACCATCCATGGCACTTGCCACCATTCAAAGCAGGAACACCAAAAGCAGGAATGGCTTGCCAGACCAGGTTATTGGGCACGATCCGAATAACATTTATCCGTACAAAGCAGGAATGGCCAAAAGCAGGAACAATTTTTCACAGACCAGGCTCTATGTACATTTCATAGCCCCGTCGCCGCGATCAGTTCAGCGGTGACCTGATATACTCACATGTCGCGCTCGCGTCTCTCATGCAACACACACGGCGGCAGTCGGCCACGGCGCTGTCCAGCTAACACCTTGCATGAATGCTCGAAGCCTCCCCTTCAAAGGAGCCGCATCCGCAGGCCATCGGGTTGCCCCCGCTCTCCGCGACAGCCCCGCCATCCTGCCACCAGTCGAGATGTTGGCACAACTATTTAGGGTATTTTTCCTGTCTCACCCGCAGTCCAGCGATGGCCTTGCGGTCCCGGGCCATCGATATTCCACACCGCTTCAGCATACGTTTGATGTGAATGCTGTGTGCCACAAGCGGGTCGGTTGTGAGGGAGGGTGAGGTGGTGGCGAAGCGCCGTGGCGTGACCAAACCACGGCGCATGGAGTTTAGGTCGCGGCAACCTGACGAAATACCCTAAATAGACATTGTAAGTCACACACGGCATGCACCGCGGCAAGGACCTTGCCACTCCCAACTGGCATGACTGACGGCGCCGTCGCCGCGTGGTGTCGAGAAGTGTGCGTCTCGAGCACCACGTCGTCGCTATGCAATCGCTCCATCGAGATCTGCCCTCCGTGTGTGCGACGCACCGCCCTTGACATCCTCATGTGCAGTCCCGGCAACTGCTCCGCCGCGGCAGTGTGTCCTCCGACCATTCAACCCACCACTTCTCCACGACCTACGACCACCCCCAACACGACCAATGTATCCACGGCAGTCGCGACGACATTTCCAACAACATTGCTGGTCACGGCGGCCGTGCCACAGCCGCCTGACCGGGTTGCTCCAATCTCGTCGTCGTCGACGATTTTGCCCATGCCGACGCTCGTGCTGGTCTTGACCGTTGCAGGCTCGTTCCTCGTGTGCTTGACAGGATTCGCCTGGATGTACCGCCGACGCCGCGCGGCTAAGCAAGACCTGGACGTGAATTTAACCATCGTGCACCGTCGACAGCACGCGAAGGCGTACAATCCAGCGCTGGCCAACTGCAAACTTGACGAGTTTGACATGCACAGCTACAACCACCCGCGCAGCACGAGCCGCACCCAGAGTATGAGCAAAAGCAGTTGGCCATACTCGGACATGCACTGGTCGTCGCTGTGTCCGTCAACGAACGACAAACCGACCGACGGAGGCGATGGCTTCGACCCAGATCCGTGGGTATTTACCAGCCCGTACCGACGTTCGAGCGTCATCGAGCTCGGTGGGGACGTTTTTATCAAACACGATGATGGAGCTACGGTTGGCTGTGCGGCCGATTCGCCAGCTCACGACACCCGATCGAGCTGTAGCGGCAGTGACGAGGCCAGGGGAAGTAGTCCAACCAACACGGTGATCCTCGGCCGCAGATAGTAGTTTTATTTAAGTGAACACCAACATGACGTGGGTTTTCCTCTCATTCGGGCCGCGCGGCGTCGTCTCGGGGTCGTCCAAAGCGGTCGAATGGTGTGGCGAAGTCCCCGACGAGCTCTTTGTTTGCGTTACCAGCCAAGTCGTATGGTGCAATTTTGCAGGGGAGGGGTTGTCAAGCTGAAAGGGTAGATGCATGTACTGGGGTCGTAGTGGCCTTGTAAAGACATGGCCACAGCTGCCTCGACAGGGGTGGCTTTCGCTAGCTGTGGGGGACATTTGGTGCAATTTTGCTGCATGACGTTTGTCTCGGTGCGCGAACGTTGAATGCCCAGCCATTCGCCTCGACGTCGTGCGCATGGGATTTTGGTGGCCGAATGAAATGCAGAATTAGTCCGATTTTGACTCGGACGCTGAGTCGCAGTTCCCGGGTTCAACTACACATCGCGATGGAAGCACTGCGTGGGTTTTTGATGCGTCGAGTTGGCTAGCGTCGGTGACCAGGGCAAGATGGCGCAGGGTACGTTGCTCCAACGTACCTCACGCTTGTTTCGTCGGCAACACCCCCACGACCGATCCCGTCCAACATCAGCACACACGCTGACCACGACAGCCACAAGTGGGGCCACCAATTCGGACCGATTGCACTGTCACTACCATGTCCACTCGTGCTGAAGTCAAACGGGACAAAGGACAAGTGAGCTGCTAGATGTGTGAATGGCGAGGTGGGTTGAAAGGGCTGACTGAACGTTGAAATCACAACTGGCAAGTAAGCAAAGGCGCTTGTCACGCGAGGCCACGACTTCCATTAAGTCGCTGCCAACCCGTGTATTCATCTCGACCAGCAAACACCAAGGTACCTTGTCGGGGGGGGGGCTCGCAGCCTCCCAGAGAGTCTCACTGTCAACAAGAATTTGACTCGCATCCTTCGTGCCGGCACGACTCTTGCAAACGAATTCCAACTAATGGACGTATGTCTTTGGGTGTGACCTGTACTCGGCAGTGGGTGACCTTATCCAGGTCCGTATTTGTGAATGGCACCCTCCGTGGGTTTCGTACAGGTGCCGTAAGACCTCTGGGCGTTCCAGATACAGACACAACGATCACGCATTCTGGAGCTTGCCCGCCTGCAGCAGGTTCGAATCACTTTCCGAACCAAGCTACGTTCCAAGACCCCCTTTGGAATCCAGCGGAAATCCTTGAAAGGTCTCATTGTTGGAGGGGGGGGCGCCAATCCTTGGACTCGTCCATGGTAAAGTGCGCCTTCGACAAGAGGAGTTGACTGGAGGCTATCGACCTGCACATGATTCGTCGGGGGGGGGGTAGTGGGGGGAGCACTTGTACCGATGATTCCAGGTCGCAAGTCTGACGCACCACGATTCCCCGAATACACCAGCAAGTGGCATGTACGTCGATGGCCGCCCCAGGGTACCAAGCGATCGATACCTGATCCTTTGATTACCTGACTAGATCCTGTTGCTGATCAGCTTGGATTTGCAAGAGACTGAGTGTCTGTATGCATCAGCCGAGCGCCGCAACCTTGCCGAAATGACGACTAACCGCTGGACAACGGAGTGGGACTCTAGTCCGTACAACACGGTAACGTCGAGTCGGTCGCGATGGCTGTACGCTGGCTTGGAGCTCCACGGATCCAGGGCGAGCGCTCTCAGCAAGCGTGGCACGCTGTACATTCGTTGAAGCGAAAAACTTCTCGCGCCATATCATGAAAGGTCCGACCGCGAAAAGGTCATACACAGATAATGGACACGCAACCAACCTGTACGGATAATTTACACTCCGACCAATCATGATTAAGATCCGGATCTGGAATTTGACTACACGAGTTTTTGGACAGCGCAATGCCCGGTTCTTTCTCGTAAGCCGAGAGGTAGAGCGCAAACTTCTCCATGACGGACGCAAAACATTGACCAGTGGGATCCTTGTTGACACATGCCTTAACGTAGTCGATTTCGACGCTCTCTGACTCGAGGAATTTGAGGA
>NW_008580157.1:1218886-1220866 GCF_000520115.1 Aphanomyces invadans
GCTGCCCGCTTTGATTTTGCAGCCCAGACCGACGCCGACTGCAGATTCAAGTTCCGCTTCGGCAAGGCCGACATCCCGCAGCTTGCATTGCTGCTTCAACTGCCTGACCCAGTCGTCACCACGGCACGATATCGTGCAAGTGCAGTGGAGGCGATATGCATTTTGCTGAATCGGCTAGCTTGGCCCCACCGTCTCGGCACCATGGTCGAGACATTCGGCCGGAGTCGTGAAGCCCTGTCGGCCATCGCCAACACCGTGCTCAGGCATATCCACGAACGCTTCTCCCACCTTCTGTGCTGGGATCACAGTCGACTTGACGCCGAATGGATGCGACGTTGTGGCAATGCTGTGCACGAGCAAGGTGCCCCGCTCAAAACCTGCATCGGTTTCATCGATGGCACTGTACGTGGCATTTGCCGCCCCGGAAAAAGAACGCAAAAGGCTGTGTACAATGGACATAAGGTTCGCTTCACACTTGTGTATGTTTATGTAATATATGGTTGTTTTAATAGCGGAAGCATGCGTTGAAGTATCAAGCTGTGACATCGCCGGACGGTATAATTGTCCACCTGCATGGCCCGGAGCCGGGATCAAGACACGATGCGTATCTTTTGGCCCGAAGTGACTTAGTGTGTAAGTTGCAAAGTAAGTTACTCGTAGGCAACACCCGCTATGTTATCTACGGAGATCCTGCCTACGGGACCAATGATGTAGTAATCTCTGGGTTCAAAGGGGCTTCTTTAGACGAGCACCAAGCCGAGTTTAATCGGCGAATGAGTGCAGTGCGAGTCAGCGTTGAATGGGGGTTTGGTATTGTCCGCAATTTGTGGACTTACGTTGACTACAAGGGTGGTCAAAAATTGTGGCTCCAAGCTGTGGGCATGCATTATGCAGTCGCCGTCATTTTGACAAATGTCCATACTTGCATGCGACAAGGCAACCAGGTCTCAAGATACTTTGCCCTCAAACCCCCTACAGCTGAGGAGTATTTGCACAGTGCTAATTAAGTTCTGTTGTCTACTCAAATTATGTTTTCTATCTCAAATATAGTGTCGAAACAAACAAAGCAAAACAAAATTACATTTTCTGAGCTAGTGCGCGAAGTAATTCTACCGTGCCTTGCATAAACTCGAACTGTGTCTGGCGTTCGACTTGTTCTGCAGCAAATCTGGCCTCACGCTCCGCTTTGTCCAGTAGAAAACGCTGCTCGTCGAGTTCTAACTTCCGCAAGGCTAGCACATGGGCCTCCTTTTGCATTTCCTGGTCTTCGCGCATGAGTTTGTGCGATGCCTCCATTATCGCAGCAAAGTCGACGACAGCGCTCACTGCCTCCTTCAGTGGGGTCGTTCCCCGCGATTCCTTCTTCTTCGAAGGAGACCTGTCGTCATCCTCACTCTCGTCGAGAGAGTCCTGCGCCGTCGCTTTGCGCTTCAGCCCGGCAAGAGCCGCTTCCCGAATGAGGTGTCCGTCGCTTTCCCGGCGATCTGCTTTCTTGTCCTTCTCTTCTTGGATGCTTTTCCGTTTGTCATTTGCGCTCTCAATCTGGACATAATGAATTTAGATGGACATGCACGGGTAGACATACCATGTCAGAGAGGTCCTGAAGGAGCTGCTCTCGCTCCAGGTATTCCTCTTCAGTCCCAGATGCACGCATCGACTTTACAGTCTCCTTCTTGAACGCTGCCATGAGATCGTCATGCCGTTTGCGGCAACCTCCAGCGCTGAGTTCTGGTCCGAGTAGTGCACGCATGTGCTCTCCGACCTCCTGCCATCGACTCGATGTTTGACCGTACGGCGCATCATGAGGACATGCAAACATGACCTCCTTTAGCATGTCTATGTCAACAGGGATAGAGAAGCGGTACGCCGCCTTGCGTTTTGTCCCTTCTTGCTCGGACATTTTCGAAACTCAATGGCTGGTCAGTGTGTGCAAAGGTTTTCCCTGTCATGTGCTCTCCGACCTCCTGCCATCGACTCGAT
>NW_008580157.1:1220966-1318517 GCF_000520115.1 Aphanomyces invadans
TGTGAAAACTTATTCCTCTCGTTATTAATATTCAAACCTCTGAAACTTGTTTGCCTTCATGGGCGACTTGTTTGTAGTATTTTGGTATGTCAAAATGTATTTCAGTAACCTGCTGAAATATCTAATTATTTCGCGCACTGGGTACATCTAACAGGAAAGCGATGATGTAGAATTATTCCGTCCCCACGTTTGACTGACACTAGAAATGAAAGAAATAACCAAATTACTCAAAATGACGAGCTCGAGGTTTTAAACTACTTTCCATTTTTCAACCTCGACGAACCGCATGCCGCAGAGTGTGGCTAACCGCACAATACTGAAATATTGATTTCGTGCGTCGATGAATGGCTATCATAATGTCTGGGCGAGGACGCTAGGCGTTGTAAACCACTTGCACAATCGCGATGATGAGGGCAACACCACCAAACCCCAACACCGCGAAAATGTACCCCTCCGAGCTGAACCGTCCACTGTAAACATTCGGTCTTGGGTCTTCTCGTTGAGAAAAGAGCTGCAACAGCGCAGGGGTGATGAACGCCACGTATAGTCCAAAAATTCCAGAAAATTGAAGAGTCACCGACAGATCCGTGACAAGGACAGCGACAATCAAGGGAGGAATCGACGCGATGAGGCGACAGACAAGGCGTTTGTGGTTGAGCCAGACAACGCGACCTTTCAGCGACGCAGCCAAGTTGTCCCCAAGCGTGATCGCAATCAGGGGAAACACGCTGAGTGTGTCCAGGGCAGGAAACAACACGACCAGAAGTGACAAGAATTTGGCCCAAATTGGTATGGCCCCGTCGATTCCCCACGAAAAGGACGCCCAATTCAAGTTGACGCTGGAGCTGATCTTTGGACCAAAGTAGTAACAACACGACAATGACAGCGCCAAGTAGAAACACGTTGTGGTCAGCAGCGCGTAGCCAAAGATTGACGGCGCTTTAGGTTGGTCTTTGCGAGCCAAGGGGGCCAGCAGCCCTGGCACGGAGTGCTGAAACAGCTAAACGTCCTTGATTAAGCCAGTGGAAATGAAATTCACACACCTGGGAAAACACAGTGGTGCTGAAGAGAAGACCAAACGAGTCCAAGTTGATCCATGGAACGTCACTGGCATAAGGTGGCCCTTGCGAAATTGGACTTGACGTGCCTGACAGATCATTTTATGAATGCCAATAGACCGGTCAGCTCAAGGGCTCACCACTGTCCTGGGAGTCCACAAAGAGTGCGACGAAAGCACTGACAATCATTGTGGTCAATGCGACGAAACGCACTATGGCCATGACGACTTGCACGTGGATTTGTTCGTTTAAATCTAACGTATTGAGGATTAGATGCGAAAAAATGTGGATGGGTAGTACCCACGCAAGACAGCGGCACCACTACCAGGCCAAACACCACTGCCACCAAAGTGCTGCTGCATGCCAAAGTCGACGGCAATTGGGACACAACGCTGTTGACAAACACTTGAGAATAACCCAAGAGCCCACCGTACATAAGACCCAGCAACGACACTTGGTACAGGGCCGCACCAACCACTCCCATGAATCGGTCGCAGAGAGTTGTGACTTCGGGGAAATGGAACGGATCACGCAGTAGCTTGGTTTTAGAATTCTTCGCGTCCATGTCGCGTACCCGGGCAGTGGCTTCACTGACCCACATCACGGTCACGTATGAGATAAACGACACAAGAATGAGCAAGATTGACCCAAATACCACGCCGGCCTTGTACAAAGCATATGGGACGCCGAGACTGCCGACGCCCAAGATGTAATTGACCGTAAACGAGTACGCTACAAGTGGAGTGTAGCCGGAGGCCGATGGGTCGATGTCAACGGGGTTGAAGCTGAGAGATCGCGACAACGAATATGACATCAGCTGGTGAGCTGCACGCGTGGACCGCGTCTCGCCAATCTCCACTTCTTCATTCAGCGACGCGGCGACAAGCAACTTGGCCATTTCATCCTTCGATCGGTCATGACTTGTCGCCGCATCGTCCTCATACATGGAGCTCCAATCCATTGCCCTCAGAACTTCGGCGTTGCGGGCTGTGGGGACCAAATGCTCAAATGACACCTTCCCACCCTCGATCCAGATTGGCTCAGCGCGTCATCAGAAGTATCACCAGCGAGGATTTCCGTAAAACAAGGAGATTTTTGCAACGTTATGATTGCATGACGGCAATGTCTGCCGCGTTTGAACCACAATGCCTCAAGGACGACCTGTGCACATGGATTCAATGGATAGCATCACGACGAAGTGACCCAAGGCAAGTCTTCATCGCAATCGTGTGCCTTCCATGAAGCAACCATTGAAGCGTCCATATAACGAGAGGTTCTTTGAAGGAGCAATCGGCACACCCATCAATTCGGTAAAAGCTCATATCACGGAAAACCTTAAAACAACTTGAAAATCAATCAATATTTGGTGCTCTAATACCAAAAGAATTCGCATGGTTTGACAGAACATTGCAAAACTAACTGACCAATCACAGAACCAGAATTAAATTTCCAGGTTTTAGTGACATATTAAAAAGTTGAATATATACATCTTTACGGGCTTTACGTTCCTCGAGAACCTGCAGCATTTTTGTGTGGTGTGACCAGGGAGGATGGAGCTATACGCCAGCCTCGCCGACACTGGCGGTCCAAAGAAGAAGGAGTACTGGGATCGCCGCACCTACGCTTCCCTGGAAGAACAACAAGAAGCGATGCGGAACTCGAGCACATTGTACGTGGGCAACCTCAGCTTCTTCACAAGTGAGACACAAATCTACGAGCTGTTTTCGGTGGTCGGGCCAGTGAAATCAGTGATCATGGGGCTGAACCAACTCACCAAGACGCCATGCGGCTTCTGCTTCGTGGAATACTTCTCAAAAGAGCACGCACAAGCATGCTCGCACTTTATCAGTGGCACCAAGCTCGATCAACGTGTAATTCGATGCGATTTGGATGGCGGGTTTATTGAAGGTCGGCAGTATGGCCGAGGAACATCTGGCGGCCAAGTTCGCGACGACCGGCGGTCCAAGGAAGACTACGATCCCGGTCGAGGTGGGTATGGCAAGAAAGAAGACGACTATGGCCTCTCGAATGCCCACTTTCGTCGCCCTGGCGCACTAAAGCGCTCCCGGGCTGACAGTATTGACGACGACCGCAGCATTCGTCATGCAAGAAAGTCTACAAATTCAGAAGTTGCTGAACCTGTGGACAAGGAAGAAGTCAACCCCCGTTTCCAAGAGCGCGACAGCGACGGCGAGCAAGACAACGACGATGTTGATACTTAATCCAAACCAAATAAGGACATTTAGTTCTTTGCTGTGCCTTGCTTGGCCCTACCTTCACTGAAGGGGCTTGTCAAGCGCCGCCATTCCTTTCACGGACGCCCCTCCGCATTACGGCAATGGCAAGAGTCTGCCAAGAAATGTTTTTAGTAGTACTATTTCAAGTTACGCATACTAAAGAGGGATCCCAATAAATTTAGTGTAGTAGTACTACGAATACGTTTCTATATTTATGTGCACTGTACCTAAGTGTCTACATCTTGGATTTTAAATACCAATACTGAATTCAAGATGTAATCCAGAGGGGGGAGTTTCAGTCATTGTTTGTTGCCTCACATATTGGAGTGGGGAGATGAAGTGGCTCCGTTCGGAAGAGGTCGAGTACATCTCACTCATCGTGAACGAAGATGCCGCGCATGACTGCGTCCAGAAGCTGGGGGATCTTGGTGTCGTTGAATTCACCGACTTGAATCCGGAATTGACTCCGTTCCAACGCCGCTATGTCTCTTACGTCAAGCGTTGCGACGAAATGGACCGCAAGCTTCGTTTCTTCGCGGGGGAATTGTCCAAGCTGAAGATCACCCCTAAGAGTGCCGGCAGTATCGATTCCTTTTTGGCAGGATCAGCGGATGTCCGGTTCGTTTGGCCAACCTCGTGGCGACTTACCGCTGATTCTTCATACGTAGCTATGGCAGCCAAGACACGGCGGTTCGTGCGTTGGACACTTTGGAACGTATCTTGGAAGACAAGGAACAAGAGCTCCTTCAACTGAACACGATGCACGAGAAGTTGACCCGCGAGTACAATGAGCGCAAGGAACTCCAAGAAATCATCTCGCGTGTTGGCGAATTTTTTGAAATTGACATCCCGGATGTCGCTCGTCACGACTCCCGCGTCAATTCGCGTTCAGGAAGTTCGATGAATTTTGGTTTGCCGTCAGCTCCTGCAGTGACTGAAGCCGACTTGGCCATTCGCTTCAAGAGCATCACGGGTGTCGTGCCCGCTGACGAACGTCTCAAGTTCGAACGCATGATCTTCCGTGCGACCCGTGGCAACTGTTTGTCTCGCTTCTCCGCCATTGATGACCTCCTCGTCGACCCCGGCACTGGTGTTGCAGTCGAAAAACACGCGTTTGTAATCTTTTTCCAATCCCAGTTCATTGAGACCAAGCTGCGCAAGATCTGCGATGCCTTCCATGCCCGATTGTACACCTTGCCATCCATGGACGATCGAACCGCGGTACAGCATCAACAGCTTAAGCAATCGTTGTGTCGTTGCTGACGGATGTTCGATGCATAGATTGCTAACCTCATCCAAAGCAACAACGCCGAACTGAACCAAAGCTCGCACATTCTTCGTCGCAACCGCGAAAGCTGCGTGCTGCTCTGCCGTGAATTGGCCGAGCATTATGAGTCGTGGAAGTGGTCTGTCCTGCAAGAAAAGGCGACGTACCACACCCTCAACACGTTCAAGGCGGATGTGAGCGGCATGCTGCGTGGTGAAGGGTGGGTCGTCAAGTCGGCCCTGGACCAAGTGCGCCGGGAAGTGGAGCGCGCCCACTCGGCCGACAAGTCGATGCCGTCGCTCGTGGACATGGTCCCCAAGCCATGGCCTGTCCCGCCCACGCATTTCGAAACCAACAAGTTTACTGAAGTGTTTCAGGCGTTTGTCGACACGTACGGCGTCCCTCGCTACGGCGAAATCAACCCGGCTGTGTTCACGGCCGTGACGTTTCCATTTCTGTTTGGGGTCATGTACGGCGATATTGGTCACGGCTTTTGCGTGTTCCTCTTTGGTCTGTACATGATCGCGACCGAAAAAATCTTGGAGAAGGGCCGCGTGAGCGAGATGACCGCGCAACTGTACGGCGGTCGGTACATGATCACCCTTATGGGAGTGTTCGCCATCTACGCCGGGTTCGTCTACAACGATTTCTTCTCGCTGCCGCTCAACTTGTTTGGGAGCAAGTGGAAGTACCCTGAAAACTGCGAAGAGCTCGGGAAAGAGCACTTGAAGTGCGAAGCATTTTACTCGTACGACGGCGTCGTCAACTCGTCGCTTGTGAACGTCCAAAACGGCCACAACGTGTACGGGTTTGGGCTCGACCCGATCTGGAAGACGTCCGAGAACGAACTCTTGTTTTTCAACTCGTTCAAGATGAAGCTCAGCATCATTTTGGGGATCACGCAAATGGGGTTTGGTATCCTTCTCAAGGGCTGGAATGCGCTGCATTTCAAGGACTACGCGCTCTTCTTCCTCGACTTTGTGCCGCAGTTCGTTTTTGCTGCGTCGCTCTTCTTTTACATGGTCGTGCTCATCGTGATGAAGTGGATGATCAACTGGTCCGAGCGCATGGAGTTCCCCGAGTGCCCGTTCAATTTTGAAGGACCCAAAACTGGCTGTCGCCCGCCTGCGCTCATCAACACACTCATCAACATTGCTCTGCAACCCGGCAGCGTCGCGGATCCCATGTACGATGGCCAAAAGACAACGCAGCAGATTCTCTTGTTGTGCGCCGCCGTGTCGGTGCCAGCCATGCTCTTGGGGCACCCGTTGTACTTGAAATGGGTCCACGGCCAGGCCGCTCCGGAAGTGTCGCATCAAGTCGACTTTGAACAACTTGAAGAAGACGACGATCATTCAAAGTTGGCCCCGGCGGCGTCGCATGGTGGTGGAGGTCACGGCGGACATGGCCATGGCGAAGAATTTGAATTCTCTGAAGTGTTTATCCACCAAGCGATCGAAACAATTGAGTTTGTCCTCGGGATGGTGTCCAACACGGCGTCGTACTTGCGTCTGTGGGCGTTGAGTTTGGCGCACTCGGGTATAGCATCGTTCGCCTCTGTACGTGCTAACGTGTTGCGTTGTAGAACTGTCGACGGTGTTCTTTGAAAAGGCGATGCTGTCGACGATCAACATGGACTCGTTCATTGCAATCTTTATCGGGTTTGCGCTCTTTGCCGGCACGACGTTTGGTGTGATTTTGTGCATGGACGTGCTCGAGTGCTTTTTGCACGCGCTGCGTTTGCACTGGGTCGAGTTCCAAAACAAGTTCTACAAGGCAGACGGTCGCAAGTTCCACCCGTTCAACTTCAAAGAGTTGATTCGCGCGACCCAATTCGAACCCCTTGACTAAACAACTCTGCTTCCACCCTTCTCTCTGCGACGGACGCGCAGACCTTTGGCACGAATGGCTCGAGTTCTTTCGTGCCTTCGTGGGTTTGCCGTGGTCGCTCCTTGCATATTCAGCTACAATGCATGTAATGGAAATTTCATTTCACTACCCAATTTTATCCAGCGTCCGGCGTTGAATGGCTCCACGGGCTACCCCGACGAGAAAGAGGACATTTTGAGGGGCAATGAGGACATTTCGAAGGGCTACGACGCTTTGGCCGCCGCCGTTGCTGCCTCTGCCGCCTTCTTCGTTTGCTGACTAAGCACGACGAGGTTAGATGGCATGAATGGATGCTCTTTAGAGAACTGCACGATAGATTGCAACGACGTGGTTGAACTGACAAGATGGACGTACATCTTGGTCAGTTGCTTTCTCAACTGCGACGTCGCACTCAAGTCGTTGATCCTTTCAAGAGATTTCGTGTCTGCCCACAAATATCCTGACAGACTGCCGATAAGCGATGACCCCAAGATGGTAGCTATCTGGTAGCGTCGAGGGAAGGGGCCAACAACTATCGCACGAGATGGTTGGTTCAACCACGAGGACAGATCACGTACATGTAATGGCTGCGCTGACGACAGCGCCAGTCGCAGCACCGATGGAACTATACTGCTGGAGATCTTTCTTTCGCTGCTCGAACCATGCCTTCTCCTCCAGGGTCAGCGCCGGTGCAACCGGTGCCTTTGTCGATTCCATTCCGTGGACCTGCGATTCAATTGTGCGAAAAATAGTGTCAAAACTTCACGAGGCTACTTGCTCAAAATAATCTAAATGGTGTATGCACTCCAAACAGTCGAATGCACTTGGGTGCGATATATTGAGAGATATTTTGAGCACCATTGTAGAAAGCCCGCTCTGCGAGACACTTGCGCCAAGCAATGGCACATGCAGCAGCTTGGTCACCGAGTCAAATCCTTGTACGACAGAGCAGCAAAGCCAACCTCATAGTTTCTATTCCACACGCTTTAAACCACCACTTCGACGACATGCCTCTGGTTGAACGGACACAGCTTCGCCTCTCGTTCTTGCTCGACTTGCACTGTGACAAAGTCAAAGGCGTGATGGGCCATCACGCACGCTTGGACGTCGACTAGGAGCGATGGGGTCATCGCAGCAGAGATATCTCCCCGCGACTCAACCACATGCATTGCCACGGCAAAGCTGCTGGGCGAAATGGACCAAACTCGAAGGTCATGCACTTCCTTGACCCTTGGGAGAGCCTTGATTTCTCGTTCCAAGCTATCCACATCTACACATCCAAACACGTTACAACAGCGATCAACTTGTTGAGCAACGACGTACCAAGGTCGCTTGGCGTGCCTTCCATTAACACATGCAACGTCGTTTTGCAAATTCCGATGGTTGTGGCACCAACAACCACAGAGAAGAGCAACGTGACAATCGGGTCACACAGCTGCCACGACGGCTCATACCTAATTCCTCTTGGCATCACCCTCAATATTCGCATGCATTGCCACGTACCAAATGAGCGCTCCAGCGACGCACACCCCAAGACTCTGCAAAAAGTCACCAAGAGCATGCAAGTAGGCGGCCCGCACGTTCAAGTTTTCGGCCGCGCATTCACCGTCGCCATCTACGTGCACCGACGGCTCCGCTTCAGGTTCTTCCAAGTCGTCGCTGTCGTGGGTGCAAGCAGTAGCAGTTGAAACACGTGATTCGTCGTCAATACCAATCGGGGACACGGGCTCGTCGTGGCCTTGAGAGCGTACATGGTGGTCGTGTTCGGAATGGCTGCAAGCATGGTGTTTATCCTCATGATGCTCGTGACGATTAGAGGCATCATGGTCAACGTGATCTTGTCCATGCGAGTGAGAATGTCCGTGGTGGGAATGCGAGTGGCCATGGTGCGAAGATGCTTCCTTCGACACTGCTCCATGTGAATGACCATGGCCACCGCCGCCGTGGGAATGGCCATGACCTCCATGGGAATGGCCGTGTCCAAGAATCTTCATCAGGGCAATGTTTACGACCAAACCCATGCACGCCACGATGAACATCGCCTTCCCATTCACAGGAGGCACAGAAGTAGAGTCGGGAGCCTGAACGAGCGCGATGATGCGTTGGATTGCAGCCCAGACGAGACCGAGGGTCAACATCCAGATCACAACGATGCTGGTCAGCGCTCCGAGCACTTCGGCGCGTTTGTATCCGTGGGACATGGTTTTCTATCGATGACGTCATGACGTATGTAGTTCTAATGCAATGGTGGACGTACCGACGCAGGAAACTTGGACAGATACAAGGCAAACAGCGACAGAAAGAAACTCAACACATCACTGAGCAGATGCGCGGCGTCCGACATGATGGCCAGGCTGCCGGCAAGGTATCCGCCCAAAAACTCGACAAACATAAACAAGACACAGAAGAGGCACGCCCATTCGAGTTTCCTCTGCGCTTCGTCCCGCGTGCGGTCTTTCTGTGCACTCGTTGCGACTTGGATAGGTTGCAGGTGCGACTCGGCACACGGCGAGTTGACTGGCACTTGCGCGAACTGCATTCGGGCTTTGTGTGAGATCGATAAGTTGGAAGCGCCACTGCCAAGAGCGGGAGAGCGGCTGTGGTGGTGGGCTGGAGCTGCTGCTTCAGTCACTAGCCAACACCTGAGGACGTGTCAGCAAATTCCCGCAATGCCATAGGTCAAGCAAGCGTTCACATGGAGGTCTGGGCGAACCAAGCACCGGATGTATTACAGTCACCAGGATATCCTGGTGTAAATTCCATCCTGAACCTAATATTTTGTATGAAAATTGGTCGTGATGACTCTTGCTGGATGTGTGCAGAGCCAATTTATGCAGCAGGTTTGAATATAACCAATTTCGCCATACTCCACGTTAAAGTTGTGGATTGTTATGAGATGAAATTTGTCTGCAAATTCTATTTATCAACGACTTGAGTGCGGTAAAACGTACAGGTTTAATATTGTAGAACAGTCTGGGCGACGACGACGGCGTTGTTGTTGATCAACGGGACAAACTCTCGTCGGTCGAATGAATTGTGTGCCACGTCGAGATAGAAGTGACATACATGCAAGGACAATTCGTCATCCGAGGGAAATGAAGTTGGGAGAGGTTGTGCAGGAACCTTGACTATGTCACGTCGAAGTTGAGGAATTGCCATTTTGGACTATCGTGTTGGCGGCCATTGAAGCAGATAGCACCCACCTTAACGTCAGCTTTGTTGTAACTTGAAAATCGTGTGCGGGGGCAATCATAGATGACCCGATACTATTGTAGCGTCAGTTGAAAATGGAAATGGTGCGCCAATAATTCTCACGCAGAATTTCTCACGCACAATCGGCGCAATACAAACTTCAAAATACTTGTCCAGAACGATTTCATTGGTGTGTTTCAGACGTTTTCTATCACTCGCTCCTCGACGCATGCCAGCAGCATTCTGCAAGACGGTCCAAAGAGTTGATGAACTGATTGATGTTGAAAAGTGGGCACTGAACCTCGCTGCTGCTTCTGCCAGATAGAGCAAGGGGTCCTCACGATAAAGCTGTAGGATCTATTCTCGTTTGGCTGTCGAACTTCCGGAACTTGGCGGACGATTCCAGCCTCTCAGTCGACCCATTATGAGTGTACTGCTTAATCCAACGCGATATGGTCGATGGTGCTTTGCCATACACATATGCCAAGTATGACTTAGACAAGCCCAACATGAAATGTCCATACAAGCAGTGTATCCTGGTGTCGGCGGACGCGTGGTTCTGGAGCACTATTCTTTCCAACATGACGAATTGCACACTGCAAGTGCTGTAATTCGATTGGACGTGAGTTGGAGCGTGTTTTGTACAATTTGCAGGAAATTTCGATTTTGGGCTGAATCTACAATACAATACTGACGAAATATTGTTAATCTATTCTGAATCGGGGGTGTGATTTTTTTCACAACATTAGATTTTTGCAAAGTGATTATATCTATATTTTCCAGAGTGTTTGACATTGCGTTTGATTTGGTCTAAAAATAGCCGTTGCCTGTCCAAACGACAAATCGGTCATGTCGACGCTCATGGACACGATGGGAAGTCGAGAGGGCAGCTCTCGTGGGCATTCCACCGTGTCGGAACTGTCTTTCGATGAACAAGAGCCGCGGCTGCGACGACAGTGCGAATCGTTGCTGAAGAATGCTTTGGCGTCTCCAATTAACATTGCCAAGGAGGCAGGGTGGACGCTCAAGCATGAAAAGCAAGGTCCTACCTGATTCCTAGCTAGATGCATCTTCTCTGACTCGCAATTCACGCAGGGGTCCAAGTATACCGCAAGCGCCTCGAGGACAAGGAGCTGGACAAATACATGGTCACGGGCACGTTGAACGCTACACTCAATGGTCTGGCTTGGGGGTTGTATGCTGCCAACACGGACGACATGCGCATCTTCGCATCGATTTTGTACGAGAGCGAGTTTATGGACGCTAGAGTGGTGCGGGTGTTCGAAACTGCCACCGCCGACGACTCGTTTAAGTTTTCCGGTGTGAAATACTTGAAGACGCAGATGCCAGTGCAAGCTGCCCACGGCATGCGCGATGCCGTGTACTTTGAAGTATTTCCAGTCGACCAGGTTTATCTGTTTCGTGAACCACAGTATTGTGAATAGTACTCTGGCTGCCGAGTGCTGCCAAATGGCCAGCGATACTTGTTCATTGTGCAAGACGCCATCCAGTCCAAGCAAGGTATGCGATGCACCCGTGGTCAAGCCTGACGTCTCAGCAGCGCCACCGCTGAAGAACGTTGCAAGAGAATTCATCACAATGGTGTACCTGTTTCATGAGTTGCCTGAAGGACGAGTGCAGTGCACGATGGAGTCGTCTGTGCTGCCGAATGGAGTGATTCCGACATGGTTGCACGGTCCCTGGTCGTCCCTGTCTCATGCTGTCGACAGGTTTACAGCGTACTCGTACTGGCAAACGATGGTGCGACTGGAAGCTCTTCCCGAAACCCGCAGGATTGTGACGGCGCGTCAATTTACCGGGATCGTCACTTGGGTCCCCGACAGGTCACCCCCTTGTTCGATAAGCTCTGTCATGCAACTGCAGGGATTAACGCCTTCTCGATTGATTTTCCAGTGCGAGAAAACACTGCCACGTGTGTGCCAAGCGCTTCAACCCACTTCGGACACGCCACCACTGTCGCTCGTGCGGCGATGTGCGGTATCCCGTGTCGCCGAAATGAGACTCATTCCTTTCGTAGATCATGTGCATGGCGTGTACGGTGCAAATTGCGTATACGCCGCTCTGTCTACAGTCGGAACCGTCTCAAAAAGCGATACAAGAACATAAAATCTGCTCCAGATGCATGACGGTTGCGAAACAGAACGTGAGTGCTCATCCACTGCACGCGATCAACCCGTCCAAGTCGGTATACATGAGTCCTTCGATTGACGCGAGTCCGATGATCCATTCGTCCACGGCGTCGTCGTCCATGTTGTTTCGAAGGCGAACTTGCCCGGACGAAGGAGACGACGGACCTGTGCCGAGCCCTGTCAAGGAAACCCACCTTCGCGGAATTTCATCATCCGATCCCGCGGCCCAACACCAAAGGCCCAAGCATCCCCAGCCACGAAAATGGGCCAGCATGGACGGCGGATACCTGGCAACGGAAACGGGTGATCTGGACCATGCGAAGCCGTTCCAGTCGATGACTTTGACAAGCCCGGCAGGACGGAAGAAGCCATGCCCGGCGTCAGCAGCGGGGGCGCAAGGGTTTATCGTGTGCCAATTTAACGGTGGTGACCTGGAAGCAATCCAAACGACGGACAACGGCTTGACTCTGTCGATCGCTCACCAAAACTAATCTTCTACATACATGGTTGAATGCAGCACAACGACAAGTATGCAAATTATCCAAAATTTCTACAACAGTCGAATTGGCACTTTTCGGTCCAAATGAGCATCATGCAGCAACTTAACGCGGGAATAGTTTGTCCAATCCTACATATCATGGCACGCCTGAGTGCACAGCAGTGAGAGGGAGGAGCGACCTTGATCGTGCAACTTGTCGGGGAAATATACTGGTCCGTTGGCTCTATGGGCAGCAATCCCATGCGCACGTATGCTTCTGCAATCAATCCTAAGCCACAGAACCTTGTAGCACCGTGGGACATTAGCACGGTAGACGCACCTGCAGCAGGATACATCGGGGCATTTGTTGCCGTGGCGCCAGTCGAGGCAAAGTGGCCCAACACTGTCTTGAACGAGAAACGAGAGGACCGCCCCACATTTTCTTCCACAAAGTCACGCACGGAATTTTGCATTTCAGGTGTCCTCTGCCAAAGATCGTCAGGAATGTTCAACATCCTCAGGCGCTTTACCTTGACACGCAGAGGCACGACAACGATATCCGTCGACAGCGACGTGATGATGCGCGCGCTGTACGGTCGGCACTTTACACCCGAGTACGTTTCTTCGACGACGAACTTGTCACCAATGTGATTCACGTAAATAAACCCGCAGTGGTTGTACGGGCCTTGCCAACTTGGCACGTGGTCCGCCAGAAAACAACTGAGTGCGTCTGCAGGCTATTGTAAAGTGTCATCCACTTGCTGCACACGCCCCCAGTTTTCAATCGCATGCCTTACCTGCATGAACGCACAGTTGCGCCGAAAGAGGACGATGTCTCCCGTTTGCAGCGTGTCAGACATAATGTCATCCATCGAGCCGGTGTTGAAAGTGAACCCTCGAGGAGGGTGGTTTGCACTCTCTCGCTTGTACATGACCATGCCAGTCCATCCCGCCACCGTCGCGAACGGCAGCGCCGCCAACGCCTTTGCGGATAACGACCACTTCATCCTTTTGTGGTGGCAATACATTGCAGCTTCAACATTTATCCGGAACAATTTTGTTATCCGGAGAATTGGGGTGGTGTCGCTTGGGTCCAAGATACCACGAATAGGTAGAAAGGGCGCCACGACGACCGGCCGCCCCTTTCTTCATGCACTCGACAAGAAAGCAGCTCGTGAGTTCACTTCATGACCAACTGGAACACCAAAGCACCGAGACGCTCGAAGACATTGCGTCCTTCCAGAAACTCACATGGCGAAGCATCTGCGTCGAGAGCGTCGGGGACCCACCGAAGCTGTCGCCGAGAAAACACACCAAGGGAATCGACCTTGCGTCCAAGCGAACGCTGGATGTCATGTCGACGGCGACATTGAGCGATCTTCGTGTCGTGCTAAGCATCATGCTGGGTAACGTGCATAACCACCGGCCCAACTCCACCTCGGGCAGCGGTGGAAAGCCTTCGTCCATGCACAAACCACCAACAAACGCGGTCGATTTTGTCTTTTGCCGCAACAAAGATGTCGCCCACGTCATCGACATGCACGACGAGCGACACATACGCGTCCAAGACATTCTACAGCATGGCAACACTGTATACGTTCGGTACCAGCTCGCTTCGACGCTCAAGAGTCCGACAAAACCTCGACGCTTGCACTCTGTTGCGTCGACTTCAACTGATATCAACGGCGGTGAGTCGCCAACGTTTGCCATCACAAATACCTTTTGCGGGTACATGCTGAACGCCGACCTCTTTCTTCGTGGCGATGGGGTGTCCATTACGCTCAAGGACATCGTCGACTCGACGACGTCTGTCGCCGCGGCGGAGCTCCACGTCGACAACGCCGAAGTGCACGTTACCTTAACGTCTCAACAACTCGGTGAGATTGTTGGCTTCAGCGACGACACGCTGCACATTATGATGTCGACAAGCAAGAACCAGCGAACGATACTTCAGAAGCTCCTGGCGAAGCTGACTGTTCATCTGGACGACTCGACCAAGTTGATCCAAGTCACGTTTCCGTCCGACGCCATCGCAACATCTGCGTCACTCATCTCGCTCGGCATGATTCAGAAGGTGTCGTCCATGCGAAAACCATCTCCACGTACCACGTCCGTCGTGACAACTCCAATGAAGAAGGAAACCATGCCGCCTCAGGTGGACTCGACCGACGACATCCCGTCCGCTGTGCCTTTCACTGCAGCCGAGAAGAGCGTGCGACTCGTTCCACATTTCACGCTTCCACCAGCAAAACCAGAGCTGGAACACAGTCCGTCAAGCGTTCCAAAGCACGTTGATCACAGCGTTGCTATCCAGCCTGAAGACTCTGCCAGTGCTGTCCCATGGATCGTGACTGCGACCCCCCTGACCTCTGATTTCGACAAGGCGTTTCTCTCGGCATTAGAATTTTTCACCGAATCACCTGCGACGCCAGCCATGTATTCACTCGTCGCGTATGACGAACTCGTGCTTTCGTTTGGAGTGGAAGCAGGTGGTTCGATTTCCAAGGTATCCAAGTACCTGTTGCACGCCCGCGATGCACTAAAAAAAGTCCTCCTGCACTGCATTCTCCAATATACCAACTCTTCTGGGCACTACACGACCCGACCTCTCGAGGACAATTCAGTCATGGCAACCCTCTTGCGCTACTTATGGCGCGGCCTTGGACATTGCGTTTGGAGGGAAGTTCGCGACGAGATTTTTGCGCGCTGCCGACTCGACCCCATGACGCGACTCGGCGTCCTGCAAAGCAAGCTTGGCAACGCCGAGATCTTTTCAGGTTTCAAGGACGAGCTCGATCGTACGTGCGTTTCCAAGTGATATGGACCCGACGTGACATGCCTAACAGTCCAAGTGGGGTAGGGAATTACTCGGATGAAGTGGTCGTTGTGGTGCACTGCGTCTTGCTGTGCCTCGAGCCGCACGACATTTCATCCGTTGACCCAACCAACGTTTGGAAGCATGCTCAAGCGATTGGATTGCACGAGTTCAAAGCATTTCGGAAAACGCTGAAGCGATTGGAAACGTTTTGTCGAAATCGTGTGCTGCCACCGCACGTGCGACGCCGCCTACTCGAGTGGGTGGCGCTGCCTTCGTTTTTGTCGATTGTTGACCGAAAGGACGACGTTTTGTACGGCGTGACTTTGCTGAGAAAGCTGGTGACGATTGTGTTGGACGCGACCGACTTGGATTTGGTCCAGCCATCGAAACTGGCCGAGTGTTTGGCCCAAGCGTCGGCGACAAAAGTGTCTACGACCGTCTCTGGTATCACTGGCGACCTGGTCAAAATGTGCAACAAGTGGGTCGAGTCCCACGCAACGCCCACGGGCTTCCCTGAGTTTCAAGCGATGGTGAAATGCATGGACGAAATCCGATGTGCCCACATCGAAGCCACGTGCACCCTTGTGGCAAACGCAGGCACAAACGCCCCCATCGCGTTTCGATGGTACCTACCGCCCATCCCGACGACAAAGCAAGACAGGTGCTCGTGCATTCAACTCATGACTTGATAAATCATGCCGATGACGTAGATATTTCTTCGTTGGCGAGCACGACGCAGCGTTTGAGTTTACGTACATATACAACTCAACGAAATCCCCCGTTCCCGTGCAATTCAACACGATGGGCGAACCGACATTAACTCCGGACGCCCTTGAGCGATTGCTCCTGTGCGCGCTCTCAAGATGGTACTCATCGCAAGCCCCGACCAAACTGACCGCTCCACTCAACGATTGCGTCGTCGGGTTCGGGGTCAACTTTTGCCTGTATTCGGCACTGGATACCCTGGGCAAGGCGTGGTGGTTGGACGATATCTTGAAGGCGGCAACGATTGAAAAGATTGGCATTGGGTCCGGGGTGTCTGTGGACGGATTCAAATCCATTATCGTCTTGCGCTTGTACGGCGTATCGTGGCGGCGAGCGTCCCATGCGATGAAGGAGCCGATGCATTTTTTGCTCTGGCTTAAGTACATGTCCGGACGCGACGTGCATCACGCCGTTCGACTGGGCGCGTTGTGCATTTGCGAGCTGCTGTTGAGCAAAGACGCGTGCAAGTCGATCTTGCCGTTGATCTCATCCAAGACAGCGACGTCGACAATTCCTCTAGGACTCGCGGCCGAAGTGTACGAGATGCTCGTGTTGAGTTGGTACGTCGTAACACATGCGTTCAGCACTAAGTTTCAACGATTTTGCAGGCAAGACCCGCCACACGACCAAGACCAGTCACCGCTTTCGTGGCATTTTCCCTATGTGATGGGCCTGATCCAGCAAAACAAGATGATCGCGCACTTTACCGTCAAGATTCTTGAGCGGCTCTGCGCGTTGCTGACGAGCGAGTCCAATACACACTACGTGGCAGCAATCATGTGCCAGCGAACAATTCACGACAGCAACGACGACCGCGACATGGTGGAATTGCTGGCCAAAATCACGTTTGACGTGAATCAACCGGTTCGTGTCCTGGATTTGGCCCAACGGATCCTGCTGGAATGCCTGCTACATCCTATCCTTGGAACTCCGCTGCGCATTGCACGACTTTTTGCCCGAATCTCGGATAGCCAACTTGGGTTTCGACTGACACGGAAGCCAGCACCACATGGAGACATCTCGATTTCGCCTGACAAGTGCACGCACCTATTGAGTCTCGGCATCCTCGGCAAGCTCGCTCGGGCTGTCGAGAGCTTGATGGAGGTGCCCGAGTCCCAAGACCCGACGGACCTGAACACCCTACAGCTACGATTCCTATGTGTTTTGGCTACAGCTGGCGGTGGCGTGTGGCTCGCGAAAAACATTCATGTCGTTCGACTGGTCGTGGCTTGCATCCACCGCACCAAGTCCTCGCTGGTGTGTCTCCAAGGCGGCCGAGTACTGCAAACGTTGAGTTGCGTGTTGGCCAGCGGCGACGTGACGTGGTCCTCTTCGGACGATCCACGCGCGCACATGGAACTAATTGACTTGATTGGAACGTGCGTGAGTTTCGAGACGGACCAAGTTGGAAGCGCCGTGGCCGTGCACGCTGTGTCCGCTCTCGCGAATCTCTTGCCCGTTTCGCCCTGGGGCGAATGGAGCTTCACGACACTCAAGTCGATGCTGACCACGGACGACGCGGGAATATCGATGCCGTGGTCGTCTTACCTACATTGCATGGTGCCAATGTCTCGATTGGACCGGTTGTGCCATCTCCTGTGCTGTCAGCATCAAAGCGTGAAGAAATGCGCGTGTAAAGGCGCGATCGACATGGATGCACGGCGGCGCATCGTTCGAAAAACGGCCTGCACGTTTGCGGCGTCAATTTTGCAACATTTGTTCCTGGCGTCGAAGCCGGTCACGTTGGATTACGTTCGAAAGGTGCAAGCAAAGAAAATCCAGCAAACGATTTTGCGATGGATGTATGTAAAACGAAAGACGCGCGGGTTTTTGCCCGTAGTTGCGCAGTACTCCAAGTGCCCCCATTGTTCTCCAGTGTCGTCGTGCCTGGCAACGCTGATCTTGTTGGCGTGTGGCTTTCAAGTCGACGCGCATACGCGTAAACCGTCCAAAGCGCGAGGGGGCGTGGTGGCCTTCCAACTCGATTTGTTTCAGTTTCTCAACCGGCTGTGGCACCACCGGGAACTGGTCATGGTCGCGTGCAACGACCTCAAAGTTGCATTTACGTACCTCGTTTTTAGTTCCCACAACGATGCAGACATTCGATATGAAGCGCTCAAGTCGTTGTCGCTCTTGACATGGTTCTACCCTACTGTGATCAACTTCGTTGTCCCTGCAATTGTCAAGCCACTGTGGGGCGCGAGCTACTTTGGGGATGTGGGAGGCACATGGATCGAAGACGTTCTGCACAAATCCCTCGACTCGAATCGAAAACGCATCGGCCAGCACATCCCCGAGGTCCAAAATGCCCTGAACTTTTTTGCCCTCGTCTCAATTGACCCACGGCTGGCTGGCCATTTGACAAGGGGGTTTGGCTTTGTGTGGAAGCTGATATACACGGTGCGCAGCTTGATCGTTCCCTCGGACATGTCACACGCCGTGTTTCTAGTGGACTTCGTCCGACAAAACTCATGCGTTGGATGAAGCCGTCTGTGTCGCGCTCGTCTTTATGCAAAACGTTCTCCTCAACCTCTCCATCGGCGATGATTTCAGATTCAACGTCCCGATCAATGATTTCGTCACAGTCCTGACAACTAAGAACATTCGTGTCAAGGTGAAGCGTTGTTTTCCGATCGATGTTCCTATTGTGGCCAAGGCTGAATTGACCTATTACGTTTAGGCGGGCCTGTGTGGTGTCCTTTGGGCCATAGCCCTGCGTGACGAAGGCAGAGCAGCCATCCGAAGCCACCCAGACTGCAATGCGCTGCTACAAGCGTTGACTGTGTCAGTGTTCAACTCGTTCGCGCACTCCGATACCGCAGCTGCGATCGACATGCACATGTTGCTGTACAATGGACTGGGCGCTCTGGCGTGCATGGCGTTGGATACAAAGCTCCTGCGGGAGCTAATGCAATCCAAAGTGAACGAACCGGCGTGCGCAATGGCCGCTTGGATCAAGAACAAAAAACCGCCCTCAACGAATCCTCTCAACATCGACTGCGCATACTTTGCCACGATGGAAGAGCTGCTCACCAAAGACGACATGCCATCTTACGTACGCGTCAGAATGAAGCAGCTTAAGACGATGCACGAGTACGGAGTCGGCCCGAAACTAGGATTCCGTGCCATTTCTGTTTTGACGATTGTCGACCAAGTGCACGTGCAGGTAAGCACGAAACTGCCACCCTCATAAAGGCCTCGCTTGCAGGCAATACTTTATCCCGTGTTCGTCTTAGTCAACACGCCTCCTGGCGACCATTTTGGTTGTCGAAACCAAGCTCATCACGGAGTGGCAAGTCCTCCTGTCGTCGTTCACCCTCGCCAACAACCCCACGCTGTACATGTACCTGTGCGCCGTTCTGCCGACGTTGGCTCGAGCGGAGAAGAGCCGTGCGAGTGCGATTCCCCCCTTTGTCCTTCAAAGTCTCTCAGCAATCATCACGCAAGAGAAATGGACCAAACTTCAAGCCCATGCGATCCAAGCCCTTGGACATTTATCGGTCGTGTCGACCGCAGCCAAGACGCAGGTCCAGTCGCTCGACGTATGCACGAGGGTACCAAAGCTACCCCCGGCAGTCCAGAGTGAAGTGGTGCACATGATTGCGTTATCGACGAAAACCCCCGACGCAGGGCAACCGATCCTTGGCGAATCGGAAGTTTACGACGTCGTTGGGGCTGTCCTAAAATCTCGAGATCGCGCAAAGGTGCCTCCCGTCCTACTTGTTGATGGCTTAAACATCCACACTGGCATATTCGTACGCGTAGATCTGGCAATGCAGTGTCGCGGAGTGGTCTCCATTATATCTAGACGACAAAGACCTCAACTCGACCCTCGAGACAGCCGTGATCAAGTACTTGCGTCGACCCGTGGAGCTCGTGCAACAATACAGCGGCACCGCCCATGCCACGACGCTCAATTTTCCCCTGACCCTGTTACAACTGCTTGGCGAGGTGCTGCATGAAATGCCCCATCTCGTCCAGCGGAAGTTAAAGGACGCCCAAGAATTGACGCTCGAACTATCCCAAACGCTGCGCAAGTGGACGTCGTCGCCGTCATGCACGTTTCGAGCGCAGTGTATCACGATCGACTGCGTTGCAGGTACGTGCGCGAAAAAAACTCGGCGTATGGCTATGGATTCGTCAACTCGAGTAGTGTACGTGCAAGTGATGCAGCATTGCATCCACGTGAACAGCCCAAGTCTGACGGACGATATTACTGCGATCATGGTTGCTGTTGTGGCCAACCAGCCATCCCCAACTGACCTCGACCAAGTGGTTCAGTACTTGACTCAACGCGACTCCGTGGTGCATATGCACCTTCACGTTCTATCCAACAGCACATCATTAAAGAACTCTACGACGATTCAGGTGGCAAGGCATGCGAGATGACTGTAGTTTGAACTCGAGCCATCCATAGGCGCTGACGTTGCTTCACCAATTGTTTTTATCCAACACTCGCAAAGTTGCGCTGGGGTATCTTGAGACCTTTACGTCCACCGACAACGTGTGCGGGTTTCTCTGCGTCCTGCACGTTTTGATGGAGTGGCCGGACCATCGAACCGAGTTTTCGGCCCTGGCGTTTGGCGTGTTGCAATGTATGCTCGAATCCACGACGAACCGGACACTACTTCTGGACAAGGTCGTGCCTCGAAGCTGTAGTCTGTCCGAGTCGAACGCAGCACTCAACCTCTACACGAAATACGTGTTGGACGTGTGGAGCTTCATCTCGGTGAAAGAAATGGCTGCTCGTGTCCCCGACCGTTCGAAACGCATTGGGTTGTGCCTCTTGGCATCGCAAATCTTGTGCGATTTGTGCAACGAAGCCCAAACGAGCTCACGAAGCGAGAGCTTTGTGTCGATCTTGATTGGCAGTGAAAACAACTATGTCGCGCATGCTACGCTCAGCCACATCGTCCAGTCGTATGTGGCATGCACAACCGACGAACGTCTCGTGGGGTGAGCCCGGCTTCTTGGCGAGTTGTGCGACTCATGCGCGACGGACGACTGCATAGGGAATTCCTGGAAGCCAACGTGCCTGCAGCCCAGATTGAGCAACTTCGGGTCTGCCAATTGCATCATTTTCCTTGTGGCGGATGGCTCACGTCATTTTAGTTTTGCCTTAGTGCGGCACTGGCATACTTGGCCACGAACGAGAACGTTCGGCATTCGAACGACATGGTGAACTTCATCGACAGCGCGACCGCTCGGCCCATCACGTCGGAAGCACACCTGGGCATTCAATTCAACCTGCTGCAAATTTACAACGCCGTGCTGTGTGTGCCGACTTTGTTTCGTCAAATCGTTTTCCGCCAACATGTTTTCACAACGTCGGAGCGCGACAAGCCAATGCTTGCCCTCTTTGGCGAGTACATTGCCCACCCAAACAACGTCGAGCTTCGGTGGGTGGCTGCGGAATTGGCAGGAAAGTTTTGCCTCGACGGTACACTGGCCATTGAAAAGTCGTTCTTGGTTCAGTCCGCTGGTACGACGAACTCCGTGCGCGGCTTGGGTGACCAGGTACACATGTCTAGATTGCCTTGAAGCTTGTTTTTCCAAATCGTTCGAGACCTGTCCTTTCACGACGACGCCCGCTTGCTCTGAGTTGACCGCACGCATCCGTCACATTGACGAAGCCATTCCGTCTATCGAAGAAAACACCCACCACACACCGGATCGACGCCTCGTCCACGAGCTGCTCTCCACTCTCTTGATGCTGTTTAGAGCCCAGCCTTGCAGCGCGACGTTTGCTCATTTGGACGCGGACAAAGTAGCGAGGTTCTTCATTCAAACCGTGCGTATCTTGCGGCAAGGGCCGATGAAAGACTCCAAGATCATTTCACCGTCCATGATGGAGCAGCTAGTTGTCGCAATTGGCTTTGTCCACGAATCCAGTCTGGCGTCCCTGCTGTGCATGTTGGAAATGCTCTTTAGCGTGTCGACGGAGTACAAGTGCCAACTCTTGTCCCTCAATCTCACATCTTCCCTGGCGGCGAGCTTGGCGACCGCCAACAAACAAGCGAACGCCCGCTACACGCTGTCGTTGTTGAGCTTCCTCTCAAGTTTGGTCAACAACGACACGAGTGTCCATCCTTTCATCGTCCAAGACAAAGCGCTCCTTCGTCAAATCTTTTCTGTGCTCCAGCTACGCTTTCAGTTTGTTCCAGAGTACAAGTGCATGTCGTTGCAACATCCAAACGGCAAAGACCAAATTGGTGTGTTGGTGGCTGCGGCCAAGGTGCTGCATCGTATCAGTTCAACACACCAAGAAGCCTGCACAATGTTTCAGGACCTTGAATTGGATCTACCCCAGAGCTCGAAGGCGTCGCAGAATGGCGCGAGTGTATCCGTCG
This sequence comes from Aphanomyces invadans, assembly GCF_000520115.1. Classification (NCBI taxonomy): domain Eukaryota; phylum Oomycota; class Saprolegniomycetes; order Saprolegniales; family Verrucalvaceae; genus Aphanomyces; species Aphanomyces invadans. Next base: position 1,243,151 of record NW_008580157.1, read on the forward strand.
AGGTGGCGGTATCGAACGACCGACCCATTCTTCGAACCCTGTTGGACTTGCTCCTGGCGTCTGAATCAAACGCGCTCCAGCTGCACTTGCTCGGTATTTGCCTGCACCTCGCGGAAGCCAACGGAGTTTACGTCGTTGTGCGTTTGTGTGGCCATGGAGGTATTCAGATCCTGTTTGATTTGATCTTCCACGACTGCATCCGAATCAAAGACAAGAGCGTGCAACTTCTTCGTGTGCTCATTCTACAGTCCGAGATGAACGTGCCACGACCAACATTGCTTTTGAGTGCCCACCCCGCTGCCATCTCCACGTCATCTGCAAAATTGGATCGTTATGCGAAATCCGCTCGATCGGTCGTGGCGCCACCAACCCGTCGCACCACGACAGTGCACAAAACTGGAAAACCTCCGCAGTCGCGCTTCAACGACGACATCGATGCCGTCCCGGTCGAATCGGTCGCACTCATCATCGGGCGCATCGTACTATGCGGTCTCTTTCCAGTGTACGGCAGGCGCTTGGAAGACTTGACCCTGGGCAGTCAGGCCACACAAATCGATTTCATTTGGATTGAAGACATGCTGCGTCGGCTGGTCGTGTTTGGCCTTTTGTCCCCAGCGGAACTTCAGATTGTCAGCCGGTGCATGACGATTCAACGGTACCTGGCGCATCGAACCATCCTCACCGAGCCTGGTTTGCACATTATTACGAGCGGCAAAGTGCTGTGGCAACTTGAAACAGCTCTCGACGACGTCTCGCTCACGCTGGACAAAGGATGCATCGTGGGGGTCTCCACGTGTCTTGGTCTTGTCTCGACTGAAAAGGCCACCGCCATGTGCGCTGTTGTCGCGCTCGTCCTGACCAAACATGACCTGGAGCACGCCATCCCAGCGCCCATTCAAGCCAAAATCCATGCAGCCATGCGAAAAATGGCCACCGTGTATCCTTGTAACATCACCGAGGCCCCGTCCTGGCCAACATACTTGTCTCTTTTCAAACTCAAAGCGATGCAACGGTTGCAGCAACACCAGTCCCAGTACCTCTTTCGAGACAGCCGCCACTCGACGACTCCTCCGGAAGACGTGTGTGACTTGATTGCGAGTGTGTGCTCTGCTTTGTCGTTGAGCAAGGATATTGCCAGAGTCAACGTGTCGAGTCTCGTCCAACTCATCACGGATGCCAAGCAATGGCTGCCCTCGCGACAGCCCTTGACACGGTCGCTCGTTTATGTCGTGCATAGCTACTTGCGAGCGCAGCCGCAACCAAACACTCGAGTCCACTCGATGCTTCTTCGACTTGGGCGGCCGCGAGGCGGCAGCGGGGCTGCCTTTGTCGCCAACACGTGGACGGCATCAACTGCGACGGACGACGATATTCCATTTCTCAACCGTGTCTTTTACGTGTTGGGACAGTTTACATCGTATTGCTGCACAGGGACAGGACGTGCAAGTTGTGGCAAGGTCGTGTCAAAATCCAAGTGCAGCTGCACTCTGGTGGCCCGACGAGTCGTGATGAGCCACGTACGCCTGTCCTTGTTTCGAGATACCATGATCCTCATGGACAGTTCAACGTCTCCGATTCGAATCGATCACTCGATTGTGTTTGCTGTCTGCGGCCACCTCTTTCGAACGCAAAACTACAAGCTAGCGCAGTATCTCTCGACTCTTCCAACGCGGCTGGTCCATGCATTTGTTGATGACGCCATCAACTTCTCCGAAGAGTCGCCGTCAGCAACGCGGTAGAGAAAGATAGGTCTCGGTTGGAACCCCTGACGTGTCGTTGTAGGTTGCTCGGAAAAGTGTGTCGTTCATGGCTGGTCACGAGTGTGGTCGAGTGCTTGTCCGATAGAAAAGTTGAATTCTCGCAATGGTTTACAAACCAGGTGCAGGTAATGGACCACCCTGCCCACGTCGCCTCCCTCGGCCCGTTGGAGTGCCTCATCTCACTGGCGCACGCGTCGTCAGCGTCCTTGGACTTTACAGCAACGGTGCTCGACCATTTGGAGCGTGGAAATGCAGCCATCTTGAGCACTCTTTGTCTTGGCTTTCAGTCCAGCGACCCGAAGATGCAATTGCGAGCTGCGAGAACACTCACGAAATACTGTGACTTGGCGACAAAGCAAGATCGATGCGCCAACATACTTGAACACGACGCACTCCTAGAAGCATTGACGCAAGTCTACTTGAAATGCAGCCACGAATTGAAGTTCCAAACTTGTGCTTGCGATGCCCCGTCCAAAATTTGCGTTCGATGTGAGCCAAAGCTGCCATACCGTCAGAACACGCTGCTTTTGAACATCATCAAGACGCTTGGGACGTTAACAAAGGCACTGTTGAGTTCCTTCCGCCACAGGAACGCCTTCCTCGAGCCCACGATGCGCTTCGTCCACGTGCTGTTGCAAGTGATAGAGCTCGACCGATTCGGGCAGCAAGTGATGACTGGGCTGTGTTCGTTGTACCGTTGTCTCGTCCACACCGTCGATGCCATCGAATACGCCTATTTGCTGATGCACTCGCTGCACCAAGCATACGAGCGCCACCACGAGATCGGGATGCGAGCTCTACTCCCACTGGTTTCGACTTTGCCCTTGGCTGACCCACCACACTCCACCATACGAGCGAATATACACAAAGCCTTTGTAGAATTGACCATGGCCATCATGGCGATACCAACACCGACTTTGCAACATCTATGCGCCAATGCCATCTTACGCTTGTGTCAGAGTGCCACATGTGCCGCCGCGTTGTCCCATGAACACTACCTAACACAAATATGCCACGTCACCGCGTCTGGAGTTAGCTTGCAAAGTCTTGTGTCGGTGACCGCGGCGTTGTGTACATCAAAGGCAACTCGGCATCGTATTGTGGCATTCCCACATTACCTTGAGATCTTGATTGGATTTTTACCGCGGCTGCAACGTCATCAGTGCCTCGTCGGTGCCGCGTATATTGTTTGGAAGCTCATGAAAATCCGGCCGGAACATGCTGCAGTGTACAACCAAGCGATCAGTCCGAGCTTCTTCTCCCTTCTGGAGGACACAGTTGCATGGCAGGAAGCCGCAGACGAAAAAACCCGGCGAGTGACGGTGGGCGCAGGCGTCCTCACCCAGCTCCTGGCTATACCAGCCAATCGGCAAGTCGAGGCCGCGTCGTTGGGGCACATAGTTTGTCTTTGCTGCGCAAACCTGTCGAAAGAATCCATGGCCAGGCAAGTTCCTTTGCTATATCGCTTGCTGCAGTGTGTCAACATGGCATTTCAACAAGGCCACGCATACGTTCGCCAAGTCGCTGCCTCCAGCATCAACATTGCCCGGTGGATTGAGCTGGCAGCGCAGGACAATGGCACCAAGTTAAAACTCCACTCTGAAGTGTGCAAATACGCCACCGAAATGCTTCGGCACCACGAAAATCGCATGCATCTTCGACACGATATCGGGTGCACGGAAGAGGTGTGGAATGCGTTCCTGCCGTCCATGTTTGCCCACAACGGACCCAGCCAGTCCCTGGCGAGTCGCCTCGCGTTTGAGCTGTGCCGTGGCCATCGGCGAAACAGCACGTTTTTCATTCAGAACCGGTTGCTTGTCGCCCTCGACAACGTCCTCTTGGACATCACGACATTGGACCTCGACACATTGCGCACAGCAGACGTCATTTGCTGCACGATCGGTCGAGTGTGTTTGTACCTCGAGCCAAAACGGGCTCCGGGCCACTTTGAGACGACCAGTGGATTGACACACTTGATTGAAATGGTCCAGCGTACCCACGATCATCGAGTCCACGATCGGCCATGGTTTACACTGGTTTGCAGTGCCTTCCGTGCCATCAATTGCCTCGTCCGGGTGCTCCCCCCCGCAACCGTTCACTTCAAACCGGTTCAGTGTGCCGAGATCATGCCTAGTTTGGTGCCACAGCCACGGGCGTTTGTGGCGTTTTGCACGTCGTTGAGACTCACGTGTGCAGCGGCAAGGAACGAATGCCCGACGGCCTACCAGGTGGTTTTGCATCACTTGGTGAGCGCCTTGTCAACAGAGACATTAGCGCCGTCGGGGCGAAAGGTCGCGTGGAAGCTGTTTGGCACCGTGGCTCGCCACGTCATGGTTGAAGTGGACGGCAACGCGATCGTTCAAATCGTCGAGCAGGAAGTCAAGATGCCCCCCCTGGCGGTGGTGCACGCGATGGGCCTCACTCGGTTCACCTCGCCCCTCGTTGTGCTGGGCTATGCCACGATTGAGCTCCACACCGACACGACGTTTCACCGGCTGCACCTGTGGATTGTCATTGCTGTATTTGCCAGCCAGCAAGTGAATCCAACATCGTGGGCGCTCGAACGGTTTGTCAGGGATATTTGCAATACCGTGGCCATTCTCCTGGAGAGCTCGGAGATTGAAGACCAAGACTCGGCCGCCTACATCATTGCAACTCTGTGCTGCCACTCGCCTAGCGCAGCAACCCTCTTTGCGTCGATTATTCCAGACGCTATGGACCTCCTAACGCAATGCATGATCGGTCAATTGAAACGCGGTCATCGTGCAGTGTATGCAAGCCGTGCCGCAGCCTGCCTCATCGCCGTCCGTGACTCTGGTGCGGCAGAGGACGACCTGGCATCCCACCTCGCCATTTTATTCCCCCTGTTGTCCACTGCTCTCTACAACGCCCTGTCCAAAAACTTCTTGACCGTCGCTATTCACTACCTGGACGTCACCCTCGAAATACTTCAAACGGTCGCGAAGCACAACATCGCGTCCAAGAGCTTACACGCCATTCTTTTCAACCCCAAACTTCTTGCGAGTCTGTCCATTGCGATCTTGAAGGAAACCCACCTTCCCATCCCACTCAAGTCGCTCATGTGCTCGTCCAGCTTGACAACGATCTGCCCGGATGTCCCGCCGTTCTGTGACCTGAGCCGATCCAAGTTGCTCCAACTGGCGCATTCGTTGCTGCGATTGCTCAAGCTGTACTCGCTGTCGTGCGATATTTTCGTGACAGATTCCAAAGCTGCGGCTGGACGCACAGCCATCACGACGGAGCAGTATTGGGACTTTTTGCACTGCCTCGCGACATTGCTGCACCCGAAGTACTCGTCAAAGCAATTATGTCAAGCATTCGTCGAGGTGAATATCCACCAGCACTTGGTTTCGTTGCTGCAGTTGCTGCGTGCATGGCCAAATCTGCTGTCTCAAGTTCTGTTGATCCTGACCAACCTGTTGGCGAGTCATCCGCCATGCCGTGACCTCCCCGTCGAGTGCTTGCTCGATATAGTCCACCACTGCTCAAACGCGGACGCCCATGGAATTGCTGGTCATGCGTTCAATGTTTTGTGGCACCTCAGTCGCCATAAACCAAACCAAGGCATTCTTTTTCAGTCCACCGACGTCATGTCGTTCATTCAATTCCATCTCGACAAAGCTGGTGCGTCCATCGGAGTCGAGGGCTGCTTTGGCCTGCTGGCCATCATGACGATGGTGGACACGATGGCTGGTCCGTTGGAAGCTTACGTGTCCAAGCCAGGGCGCGATGTTGCATGGGTGTCTCAAGCCACTGTAGGGGACTCGGCCTCGCTCGTGTCGAGTCAGTTTTGCAAATTCATGCGAAATTTGGCATTTACACGAGAATGGGGGCACGTCGTTCGCGGTAGCTCTGTCTTGGTGTCGACGTTGATTCAGTGCCTTCGGTTTCCGTGCTCAAAAACTGCCTTGTATGCCCTGCAGTGCCTGACCAAACTCCCTTTACCCATGGCGCAAAAGATGGGACTGTTCCAGTCGCTGGCACAACACCTACAAAACGGTTTGAGCCCCACGTCGGGGCAGCAGGCACCAGATACCATCCACACCAGTCGAGGGGTGCTTGCCACCAGGTGCTTGCATGAATATCTCAGTCTCTCTGCCTTGACTCTCCACTCCATCGTTCCTGGACGGCCAAAGTGGACCCTTTCACCCGAACCGTTCAGCCTTCTTTTGCGCGTCGCTCTCTTTGGTCCGAACCTTGACCAGTTGTTGGCGCTCCAAGTGGCACGGCTGTACTTTGGCAACGTGCGGTGCGACACGTGCTTCTTTGAAGGGACCCAATTCGTGCTTGAGTGCACGCTAGCATGCCTCGGGTTGCCGCGGGACGCCCGAAACGAAGCCTTACTCCTCTTTGAATGCGTCACTCGCAGTCGTGGTGTGCAGTACCTCATCCTGGACAATGCCGCGGCTCTCACAACGCTCCGTCAACTGTTCCATGAGCCGCACACGAAACTCGAAGTCTTGTGGAGAATTGTGCGCAACCTGTCTACTGCACAATCACAGCAAGTGACCGTGTTGACACTTTTTGCCGACGTGATTCTGGCCACGAAATGCCCTTCCACACCCGACGAGACGACCATTGCCCGTTTGGCGTGCAGTTTGGTGGCGCACCTTGTCACGACGATCGAAACCTTGCCTTGTGTGAAAAAACTCCACCCGTGGTTCCGCGCGATGGCTCTGACCAACGACGCTCAAGTTCTAGCCCACCTTTGCCGCGTTCAGCGTAATCTGGTGAAAATAGGGGCCGCATCCCACGACATTGTCGACTTTGAGCACGTTCTGGACAACTTGTTGCCGATCTACAGCGCATGCCCAAGCTCGGACGACCCCATCTTGACAACGCAGCTGCGCATCATGCTGTCCGAGTTCTGTGGGCTGATGCTGACCTTTTACAAAACCGAGACCCAAAACATGTTTGCCGGATTTCAGCTCCAGGCCACCACCACTCGACCACCCACACGTCGTTCAACGAGCAATCGAGTCAAACAAGTGCGGCTGTGGCAGCACAAGTGGGTGTTTTGCAATGGCGCGCCGATGGAGTCGCCCAGGTTGTTTGAAAAGGTGCTGTCGTTGTGGGCCGCAGCTTGCACACACGCTTGCCAGGTATGTTGTTGCAGGTCCACCACACGCTCGCTACCTTGGCTCATGTGCACTAGACGGTCGCCCACGAGTGCCTCTACGCGATCTTGACCTTCTTCGTCATGGTGACGAGTGAGTGCTTGAGCGGATGCTTCCTCATGACCGACGCGCTATCGATCGCGTTTATCCTGCAGCACCTGCCGCAATGCACGACAAGCGACGTCGAGTTGATCATGGCCATTTTGAAAGCATGTGCCAAGGTTCGCATAATCGCGACGAAATTCGCTGCACGATGCTCGGCTGCGTCTGCTCGAACGGGTGACAACTACAGCATGCTAGAGCTCTTATGTGGAGTTGCCGCGCACGTCGTGCGTGTCGAAATGATCCGCGGGCCTTCACCAGCGCACAACAATACGTTCACGATCTTTCTCGCGTGTTTATCTGTTCTCAGTGAAAACACCATGTTCCTGCGGTCGGAATTCCTCATGACAAGCCGCAACAACTTTGGCGTGATCAAGTTGCTCGTATATGTTGTCCACCGGTGCCGGTCGGTCCAGCCAAGCTTGGCCAGTCTCGCAGCCAAAATTCTCGTCCGCTTGGTGATCGTGGCGAACTTGCGGCACGTCCAGAAGCTGCTCAAACAAACCGCGTGCGATTTGTGCCTCACGGATGAAAACGTGGCCCGTGTGCTGCTCACGTGCGTCCATTTGACGCTGTTTGAGTTTGACATGCAAGTCAATGTGCTGGTTCGTTTGCTTCCGTTTTCAAGCCACACGCTTGACATTCACTTGAATAGGTTCGCGTCGTTCACTCCGTGCTTGTTCGCATGGTCGCAAACGGTCGCATCGACAAAGGCACGCCGGCCCTGCTTCGAGACAACGGCCTCGAGAATATCTCCGTCGCGTTGCGAGAATTCATGGCTGCGTACGACGACATGGCAATGAACCCAAACACAAACGATGACGCGTCGATCGTGGTCCACTGGTTGAAAACCCTGTCGAGCGAGCTCTCCAAGTACTGCGTCGACGGCTACGACAGTCTCTACGATGCGTTCGAGCGCTCCAACCACAACACCCAACTGACCCAAGGTATTGAGGCCACGAAACATGCCGCCATGTGCTATCAGACAAGCCATTACGTCGTGCATTTGCTCAAGGAAGCCGTGGTCCACGCGATCGATGACCCAACCCAGCATGCTGACATAACGCTCTTCTTCCGTCGCGTCGAGTCGATCGTGGAATGGATCATCTTGAGCCTACAGAATCCCGACATGGACATCGGGTACTTTACCCATCACATCGAAGAGCTTTGCGCTGCTGTGCGAGGGCTGCTGCACGTGCATGCTCCCGCAGCAGTCGGGTCCCCCGCCGCGTCCACTGCTTCCGCCCCCGTGGCGCTTGTTTTGGAACAGCTTCACATTCATTCGTGGATGTGGGCGTTCTGGGGCTTTCGGCCGTACGTGAAAACCTCGCTAGGGCAAAGGCGAGCTTACACGGGGTTCTGCACCGACGGCGGCTCGACGGTGCAATGCCGGTATCCCCAGCTCCAAACGCACTGTGGCAATTACACTGCAAAGCACGCGTCCACGGCGTTTGTTGTGTACCCAGACGAGATGACAGAGTCTGTCGACGTGCAAGTGTGGATGTATCTCCCGTTTAGCCCCACGGACATGTGCATTGGCCAGACGTCGTTGTCGTTTCCGCTCGCGTGCGGCAACCATTCGATCGAATTCCATCCCTTTCAGCGCGACAAGATGCGCTTCGACGAAGTTCGTCCATACGGGGACATTCAATTCCGTGTGTGCCAAACCCACGGCACGGCGTCAACGACAGCATCGTCGTTTCCGTTTTCCACGTGCGGCTCCAAGATGCTCCGCAACGTGTGCTTTCTATTGTGGACCGGGTTCGTCCTCACGGTCCAAGGGGTGTGGCACCTGGTCCAGTCGCACGCTCGCGCCGCCCCACGCGCCTTGCACGTTCATGGGTCGGCCAAGTGGCAGCCTGCACACGAAACCAACGCTGCGCTGCGGTACGTCGGCGCGCGCATGGCCAAATCGCTCACATGTTTTAGAGTGACGTCGCTGTTGACTCAAATACGATCGACGTTTGAAAAGTGCACGTCCAAAGATAAACTCATCGGGTCGTACGAAAAACAAAGCGCGCACACCGAGTGCAAAACCACCATGGATCTGCTCCTGGAAAGCGATGTCGGGTCCTTTGCTGCAATGACACGAATCCTCGTCCCAATCTTGACCAACCCCACCAACAAATCCTTGTGCGACCAAACGTGGGCGGCCATCGCGGCCACGGTCGACTTGTACATGCCGCGTGGTCTGTCGTACTTTAAATCGCACTTGCACGTCCATGAGGCTCGGGACGCGACCCCGTCGGCCCTCGTCAGACGCAAGTACCGACTGAAAGAAGTGTGCAACGGCATCGCAGGGCTCGACTTTTTCGTCCAAAGCACCAAACCGTCGACGGACTCGTTCTTCAAACATTTCCGACCGTCGCTAGTCCAACCTCATGTACATCGGTACGACGTCGCCGTCATCGTCGATACGTGGAGGCGCCGCCGCGGACAAAACTGGCAGCAGCTTGTGATTCCTCACATGTCGATTTTTTCTCTGCCGCAAGCGCGGATGCCCGAGTGGTACGGACACCGCCAGCAAACGTCGACATGCTCGTGGTGAATTCTCATTCCTAGGTATGGACTGAGCAAGATGGTTGCCCCAGACAACTTGAATCATTTTTTCCTTCAGCCCTTGGAGCGGTGGCAAGCCATCTTTGTCATTGCTGAGTTCACCAGTGCTTGCTTCAACCAACCCCTTCGAACTCACGCGACGCCCCTCACGGCACTCAAACTCACCAGTAGCACACGACGCCTCTCGAATGTCGAACTCGCGCAAACACGCCTCGTCTCTGCGCTCAGTGCCGTTCGCCATGTTTTGTCAGGCAGCTCCCGCGTGTCGTCGGATGCATCGCTTAGCCCGACGACAGCATTGGTGAAGCAGGCCTCCGCCAGGCATAGCCAATTTATTCGCACCATCACGGATCTCACCAAAGATTCCAAGCCGTACCAGCTGCTGAAGCACATCGAGTTGGCGAGGAAGTGTCGGCTGGCAACATTTGCCGATCTCGACCCGTTCGACGCCCGATCCAAGCTGAAGGTGTTCAATGCTAGGGCGCAGATCATTCCCCCGATCCTGTACAACGAAGGCCCTGTACGTGCATAGTAGCATCTTGGACAGCGCGTGACGTGTACTTGCATCGTGGGATAGATTGCCGAGCTCATCAACGTTCTGTCGTGGTTTCTGCTCACTGTGACGGTGTGGCGGCTCGCACTAGCCCTCGATACTATTCGAGAAGCATCGAGGACGTACAATGGATTGGTGCGAAAGAAGTCGCAGCAAGTTGCTGGGAGCCCGGCTCATCGTCGAAACACAATGGAAGTGACGTGGTTGATGCAGCCAAACGGCGACTTGTCCGTGTCTGCAACTGTTCTCCGCACCGAGAAGCAGCTTCGCTACTACCTCGTCATTACGGAGCTCATGGGACTCTTGGTCGACATTTTCTACATTTGGTACACTCACACACAACGCTGCTGCCTCGCTTTCTCGCCCTCAGACACGATCGTAGGCCACCGGAGAATGGGAAAATTGGCCTCGGCGGGTTTTGGTCGAGCTTGTGGTTCACTGCCATCGCGTTCGGGTTTCCCTTTTTGTTCGAGTACTTTGTGTCCCCGACCTTGCAAGACTCGATGGGGGTCGTATCCGTCGGAAAACTCTCGATCCTCGCCTGCTCGTACGGGATCCTGTGGGTCGTGCTCGCGTTTTTGTCCGTCGTGACAATCACGCGCAGCATCCCTGGGTTCAACGCCACCCGGCGCGTCGAATCGATCAACCTCACCGACTTTCCGTCGTGTTTGAAAAATTACTTGGCCATCGGGAGCATTGGGTGGGAACTCGTTCAGCTCAACTCGATTCCGTGGCAAATATGGTGGGGTCGGCGCTCTTGCATGGTTGGTGACGGGATGCTGTAGGAAGTCGACGTATTCCGCCAAAAAGCTGGCCGCCATGGTCACGCTGGATTTTGCCACACTCGGCTTTGACGTCGTCCAGCTCAACGTGTTTTTGGTACGGCTTGCCTCGCTGCTGCTACGTGGCACCCGATCCACGTTGTAACGTACCCCACGCAGATCAAACAACGCGTTGCGTGTATTTGCCTGCTCATTTGGTTCTTCAGCCTGAAGGCGTCCAACAAGTTTAAGCGGTTTCCGTGGGTCAACTACTTTGTCACGTTTTTGCTGCCAAGTTTCTTGAGCACGGGCTTGTTCATGGTGCGGCGCCCGAGTGGACAATGCCTGGCTCACCGCGTGCGCGTTGTAGTTTCTAACCCAAGAGTACTTGTACTCGGTCGCGTGCTACCCTTCCGTCGACGCAAACGGGGCCAAAGTGTACGTGTTGTGGTCCAAGGATAACCCGCTGCATTGCTGGACGACTGACCATGTACGACGTGCGTGAATATCGATTGTCAAAACCTCATGTGGGGCGTGGCAGTGGCCGTTTGCTTTGATTGGGATGCTTGGCATCGGGTTGTTCGTTCCACTCGCCGTGCTGTCGTCTGGGAGCCACCAACTCGCGTTCCCGCAGCTGGATCTCGATATCCAGTGCTCGCCGCTCTTCGGCATGATCAGCCAGCTCGTCAAGGGCCTCATGATTGGAGCTAAAACGTTCTTCGCCACCAACATCGTACGTCGTGCTCGTTTGTTTGCCTCCATCATCGTGCCAACTTGTTGTTGTAGCGATTTTACTTGTTTGTCGCGTTGGCCGGCGACATGCTCCTGTTTGCAGTCTACTTTCGCTTCCCGCACGCGTGCTCGACCTGGTACAATACTGAAGAATGAAACTCGACCTTGACACTCGTCGGCAGGCACGTTCGAAGCGCCAAGCTTGTCGTGTACGTGTTGAGCTTTTGGAGTGCGTTATGCGCAATCGTATCAACGTACATGACAAAGGAAGACATTCCGCTGATCGTCATGTACATTGGTCATGCCGCCATTTTGGGTGGGGTTTCCCTCTTGCTCCGGGCGAACAAACACTGGTTCCACCAACACCAGCGCCAGAAGAGCATTCTCTAGTCGACAGTTTTGCCACATTACGACAACACGCATCTCGTTATGACTGCTTTAGCCAGCCCTTGTTCGTGTCGCACGTGAGTTCGAGTTGGTTCATCACGTATTTGGTCGTGTCGTCGCTGTGGTCAATGCGCGATCCGACGTCGACTCGCACGAGCGACGTCATGGACGCCAGCTCCTTGGGCAAAACAGTCAAGTTCGAATCGTCGACGAGGAACGACATGAGTTTCGTCATGTTGGCGAGCTCGGCGGGCACCGGCGAGCTAATGGGGTTGCCGCCAATGTTGAGAATCTCCATGTTTTTCAAGTTGCCCAGGGCAGGCGGCAAGCTCAGCAGCCTGTTTTTCCGCAAGTTGAGGCTTCGCAGGCTGGACTGCGGACAACACAATGTATCTGGGATGGTCTTGATTTGATTCGAGTTGGCGTCGAGGTCGGTGAGAAGGGTGAGGTCCGTCGTGTCGGGGATTTCTTTGAGCGCGTTGCGATACAGTTGAAGCTACGACTGACCGTGAGCACCCTCTGACGCACACACGACGCTACCTGGGTCAGTTGCGTGCATGCTGTGAGACTTGGGAACGCCTTGAGCTTATTCAAATACGCCGCACATCGCCGTAAGTTGACAAACTTGGTAAACGGGTCCAGTTGCGTTAGGGCGTTTCCCTGTACCAAGTGTTACAAGCCAGCGTCGCTAGGGGGAATGTACGGCAATGTTGAGCTCGGTCAGGTTGACGAGATCGTAAAAGCCCGGGCTGAGGGACGTGAGTTTGTTGTTAAAAAAGTTGACTTCTTCGAGGGGTTGGCAGCCGCCGATGCTGTCTGGGAGGGTCGTGAGCTGGTTCTTGAAGCAAATGAGCTTCTTTAGCGACGCGCAGTGGCCGAGGTCACACGGCAGGCTTGTCAGTTGGTTCTCGGACACGATCAACGTCGACAGCCGCGTGAGTTTGCACAGCGAGTCGGGCAGGAGCGTGAGTCGATTGCTTGCGATGTCGAGGACTTCGAGCTGGGTCAAATCCCCGATTGCGTCGTCGAGACACGCGAGCTGGTTGTGGCTAAAGTTGACCTCGATCAAGTGCCACAGCTTGTACACTTGGTTCGGAATCGCTTGGAACGGAGGAAGGTTGTGCTGTGCCAGGAACCCGGTAAAGTCGGCTTCTTGCGCGAGCGACAGCTCCAGCGTTGTGTTGGCATATGCTTCGAGCATCTTGTTGACATGATCGGTTGTCATGTTTTGGTACGCTAGTGCTGGCGCCACCTCCGACATGCGACGACTCACTGGTGTGGACTCGGCCACTGACTTTTCCGTCTTGGCCTTGAGCTCTTCCTTGTCGCAGCTGGACCCGCTGCCCATGGTCAGCGCGTCAATCGACGAGTGTGTTTCGTCGCTTGAAACTACTGCCGACACACAACAGTCTCGACACTTTTATTTATACACGCCAACCATGGCTCGTTGTCAACACACACTGCGCTCTGTCGAAACCGAAATGCCACCACACACCCCAGCGACCCTTGGCCATGGCTTTGTGTCCCTGCAGATGTCCTCAGTGCGTCCCCAGCCCCAACAGTCTTGCTGCGAACGCACGAAAGCGCACTTGGTGCAGTTAATTTTTAAGTCGGAGAAGCTGTTTTCCACCAGCAGAACGAACGAACCGTCGTTTCAAGAGCTACGGATGGAACCTTTGCACGTGGTCCACGAGACTGACTGCATCTCGGGTGAGAAACCCGCAGTATGGGCACACGTCTTGCTCGATTGAAAGTGATCTCCCGCCAGTGTCGTTGACCGATCCCCTGACGCCAGCTACGAATGGATGAGACGTGCTCATCGAGTCCGCCACTGTAGCCTCTTACCTGGATAAGGACGAGACCAGGTGGCATCCCCTCGTGGGGTCTGTTGGGGTGTTACGTAAGGAGCTTCGGGGTCTGCGGTTCGAAATCTCCGTACGATCAGCACGACAGCGCCAACGAGGACAAGCACACCACCCAGGACACTCAATGTAATCGTCATCCACGATTCCCACACGAAACCTCTTGATGCAACGGCAGATGAAGGCGCTGTTGTCTTGTTTAGCGTGCTTGATGGAAATGTTGAGCTGTCACCACCGCGTGCGCTGGTCATGCCGGCCGACGCGACCAATGCATAAGGCTGCGACAGCCCCACCAAAACGGAAAACCCCACAACGCGCGCCTCGACGCGAATAATGGCGTCGTTAGCAGAGGCGTTGGTGTATTGTCTCAACAAGTCGTATGGAGCAACCACCATTTCGACGTTGTTGACTGAGTCCTTGCCGCCGTTCGTGCCGCTCAAAGGATAAATAGTTACAGTGGAATTCGGAATCGAGATCGACAAATCCAAGTCGTTTTGCAGCATTTTCGTCGCAAACATGGCTCCAGGCGGGTCATTCCATACCTATGTTTATACTTGACAAACGTTAGAAAGGCGGCCGTACCAGCGTGACTCGAAGCGATTCCTTTGGCCGAACGTCAAAGCTGTAAATGTGTACGCCTTTGTGGGCAATCGACGGCGAGTTGGCCGAACTCGTGTTGGGTAAAAAGTACACCTTGGGCAGGCTTTGACCAAACGCTGCCAACGTCGACATGTCCGGAAGTCCATACCCTTCAAACCAAAATCAGCACTCGACAAATACCAGACCAAGAGGGAGCTCTGCCGGGTTTGGAAGGCGCAGTACCTTGCATGTTGTCGGGGTACTGACGCAACGGCTGCGCCTGGGCTTCGGCGAATTTGCACGTAATCATGCCTCGAATGTTGTTCAGTCGTCTTGTCAGTCCGCGCGAACTGTGAATAATTAGCGCCTTGATTAAGGCGGCGGGGATCGATGTCATTCCAAATGCCTTGTTCAACACGCCGTCCTTCCACCACCCATCACGAAGCCATTCGTGGAGCAAAACGGCCATGCCTGCCACAACCGGTGTCGACTATTGCGCAAATCGTCACATCACCGTCGTGGTGGAGGTGCGCTTACTTGAGAAGTGCCCTGAAGCGGACACAGTCGGCTGGTTTTGACCGTGGAATAGCTTGCCTCACTCTGCGCCGACACGAGAATTTGGCCGGGCGCCACCACGTCCGGCTTCAGTCGACCGTCCGACGTAGGACCCTGTGACGAAAACGACGCAACGCTTTGGGGGTTGAACACGGTTGGACACGCAAGTGACTCTTGCAAACTCTCCACGGAGCTCAGCGACGCCCCGACCCTGACATCCAAGTCAGACAACCACACACAAACCCAGAAAACTCGGGCAACAGCGCCACAAAATGGCAGGAAAGGAGAACGATCTTCCGATAAACGACACCTACGTCAAAGCATTTTTGGCCCCAGCTGGAGAAGTGATGGTGCCAGAGCCATTGTCGCCCGAGTTTCCAGCAGCAATTACGAGCAACGTTTCCGGGTTGTTGACCACGAATTGATCGAAATCTCGCGCTTGCTGCACAAGTCAATGTAGTTTGTCAGCGTTTTTTTTCGACCGACGGTGCACGTACGCGACTGTAATCGTCGCCTGGAAGACCCCAAGAAAACGAGAAAATACGTGCACCGGCGTCCAGCTGACGGCCCAACAGGTCCAAAACGTTGCTGGGAGTAGCTAGTCGAACAGGGCATTTGACACCTGGCTGATTGGCACACACTGGGTCCTAATGGCAAGGTTGGCTGACTCAACAGCGTCGTCTCGGAAAGATGCAATACCTGGGTGCCAATGTCTGCAAACGCGATTTTTGCATTCGGCGCCAACCCGACATTGGTCGAAGTACCACTAAACGAGCTCCCGGCGACAATCCCAGCGACGTGGGTGCCATGACCGCACGTGACTGTCTCGGACTGTTCGACTCGATCGCCAATCGCGTGGTACAGGACGACCTTCGCGACTCCAGTTAAAATAAGGAATCGCGGGAGTTGCAAGTGCCACAATTCTGCCGGTGGCAGGCCAGGTCGCGTTGCACTCTTTTCTTGCATTGTTTCATGTGTGCGCTCATACCTTTCTCGCATTCAAGTTGATGCGGTTGAATTCTCGAGGAGTTGGCTGGTCAAACTGGTCGTGATCCATATACAGCCCTGAATCCGTCACGGCCACGACAACTCCATTTCCCAATCTACGCATCAGTGCATTCATCCGAGAATTGAATCCCGCAACGTACATGCCGTTCGACTGTGCCTCCAGAGTGCCCATGAGATTGGAAGTATCTGCATCCAGCCGTCGCGAGGTCCACATGGACGGTGGCAGGGTTTGCGTTTGGAGCTTTGTGTGTTTGGTCACGTAGAGCACTGTGGGATGCCGACAGAGCCACAAGACAGCTTTCACCCATGTCTCAAAGTTGGCCAACGACGGCATCACGACACTGTCGTTCCTGCCAAGATTGCCCAACGATTTTAGATGCCACAACGTGGCGGGTACGTACATGGGTGAAAGGTGCAAGAGACCGTCGACGCCCGTGATGTTGGCCAGGCCGGCATTGAGTCGAGTCAATAGCGCCGCATCCAGCGCAACATGGTCGAGGAATGCAATGTCCAAGGGCGGGGACATGACAATCGCGGTAGTGGTCGTCATAAGAGATCGAGCAAGAGGGCTCAGCTTCATGAAGGGCGGCAAAGGAAGCACGTGGTAGACACCTGTAAGGCGCTTGATTGCGGCGATTTCGCTTGTGGTTGCATGCACGAGGGCGACTGTGCTTCCTGCTCATCGTGGTTCATCGAAACGTGAAATGGATCGTGACTGCGTACCAGCATCGATTTCGTTGCTACGACTGAGGAGTCGTAGGGACGATGCGTCGTGCAGAAGCGCCCGGATTTGTGCAATTATTGTGTGTTCAACTTGAGATCGTGTCAACTTGACTAGGGTTGGCAAGGTACTTGTCGGTGAGGGCGCCTGATCATGTAGGCGACATGAGACATGAAATATCATGCAAAAGCTTGCCTCAAAGGAGGTCGATGCTGGAAGCGCCGCCAACGAGCACGCTGTCAACACGGGGTCCGGCCCGTCCAACTCAAGATCCATCGTCGCCTGGTACTGCGTCCAAAACGCACTAAACTCCGCGCCAATGGGGAATACGGGAAACATCACCATTGGCTTCGCAGTCGCAGTCGCGTTGGACAAGCAGAGTACTAGATGGAGAGGATCAACCTCATCTTTCAAGACGCGGGCATGCGGACACAAGACAGGGCAAGACGAGTGCTTGGTTGGATTGTAGCTCGAGCAGTGGTAGTCGCACCACGCGGCGTCCGACGCGAACGTCATCGCTGCATTCGTCGTGGGAAGGCTGAAGCATGCCAACGTTCCCAGGAGCAGGACTCCCGCGCGCAACACGTTGCGCCGTCGTCTTCCCATGCTGGTGTCGACAACCAAGCGGATATGATCGTGCCAGTTGGCCTACCGTTCCACACTCACCCGTTTGACATTGCAAATCGAAGTTTTGGAGTTCGACGTGTCTCTACTATCGGACGGCAACGACAGCGTGTCTGCCACTTCCAAGTCGTTCCATCCTTGGAGCTACTTGATCTTTGGTCACCTTCATGCACCCATTGAACAGGAACTTCTTTGTCGTTCTCGACCGCGCGCGGCCGGCGTGCTCGTCCACGTGTGACTTTCGTACTTCGAATGGCGCGAATGTCCTTTCTGCTTAAAATATCCCTTCAAAATTGTCCACATAAAATGAGCAATGCCATTCTCGAGAACGTGAACTTATCAACGCAATCTGCAACGGGCACATGCATCGGTGGATTCCGACACGGCTTCCATTGCTTCAGGGCGCCTGAAGGAGAAGGGCACGTCGTGGAGAGGTCTTCGCGACGAGGCGACTGCGATGTATGCCGTGAATCTCTGTGTACAATGAACACGCAATGCCGACGGTCCACATGCCCGAATCTGGATGGAGTGCGTGCTACACGAAACAATCTCGTCCTGTTTGTTGTTTACATGGCAGGGAATTCGCGAATGAACTCGTTGGACACGTCCTTGAGGTGGTCGACAACCTCCCCGAGTCCCGCCCAGAAGCCCGTCTCGTAGTACGGCACATCGTACTGCTTGCACAACGACTTGACCAGCACGTTCAATTGCGCCAAGTTGTGGCGAGGAACGGTCGGGAACAAGTGGTGGTCCACTTGGTAGTTCAACCCGCCGCAGAACCAGTCGACCAGCACCGTGGACGTAATGTTGCGCGTCGTGAGCACTTGGAGCTTCCAGAAGTCGGGCTTGTCGGCACGGTCAAACACAGCCATGCCGTTGTGCCCGATGCTAAACACCAAGGCAAGGAAGAGTCCGCAAGACGCTTGACTGACCCACAAGAACGAGATCGCTTGCAGGAACGACATGCCCGAGAAGTACACGAGCGCCACGTTCCACGCGTAGTACAATGCCAGACCCAATCGTTCAAGAACGGGGTAATGGAGAGGGTCGAAGGTTCCGCCGGGCCCAATGCTTTGGAACGCGTACACGTACGACTGGATGACCCAGCTCACTCGGGCGAACAAGAGGATGGGGAAGTACAGCAGCGCTTGGTTTTTGATGAAGAACGGCCCCCATGAGCCTTGTTCGACGGCCTTGGCCATCTTGAGGGACCACGCCAAGACTGGCATCGTGTCGATGTCCGGGTCACCGTGATATCCATCAGCCAAGTCAGTGTGCAAGTTGGGAATCGCGTGATGGGTGTTGTGCTTGTTTTTCCACCACTGGCACGAGAACCCTTGCCACAGATTCCCCACCATGATGATGCACAGATCGTTCAACGTGTGGTTGTCAAACACTTGCTGGTGGCCGTAATCGTGCGCCAACCACCCGCACTGCTGGTAAAACAGACCCAAGATCACGGCAGCAACCATGTACATGGCAGTGCTCGACGTGTGGAAGCAGAGGAACGCCGCCAACAACCCAATGCTCAATGTCGACAACGTCTTCCACAAGTAGAAGCCCTTGGACGCATTGTACAGACCCAATCGCTTCACTTCGACGCGGAGCTTGCGATAAGCGGCCACAAACTCGTTTTGGGTCTTCTTGGCTTCCTCCGTCATCGTCGCATCCACGATTTGCGTCGACTCGTCCACATCGCCGATGTAGTACTGTTCCAACAGCTTGAGCGCAGACGACGGATGGAAGACAGCAAACGCGTCCGTCGCGTCTTCGCCAGCCTGCGTCAGCATGACCGACCCGCCGGGGTGCGTATCAAAGTGCGAGATATCGTACACCTTGTGGTGAATAACGATCCACGCATCGTCCGCCTTGTTGTGCGCGCGAACAGTCGCCCACGACAGCTTCTTGGACCCTGGCTTGAGGCACATGGCTTGGTTCGCAAATCGACGAGTGACCAGCGGCCACCGTCGATGGTTAGGCGCTGGTTTCGTCACAATCAAATCGAACCGTTCGACAGTGTACGCTGTGTACTGTACGTTGTACGGACCGAGTCAAGGTGGCAAGCACCCGTACACTGTACAGTACATACAGGACACGTACGAGCAAGCGTCATCCATGGATGGGACCTCCGTCACAACACTGGCCAATCAGACACGAGTGACAAAACACGCACTATAAACTTGACAAATCTGGAGGGCATCTCAACCACATCGACGGTTTTGGACATGAACGCTTGGATCGTGTGGTAGAAATGAACGGAAGCCTGCGCCATGGCACTGCGCACGTGGCCGACAACTCGGTTGCGCTTCGCAATGTAGGCGCGATGGACTCACCGAGGCCATGTACGAAGCCGCATTGGCCTCGCAGTCGAATGTGTTGAAGCAGCGGCGAGTCGCTTTGCTGTCAACGTATTCAAGGCAAACACCAAAGAATTTCGCGCGTTGAACAGATCATTCTGCATTACAAAGGACTGACCAAGCGCTCGCCTAGGTCATGGACTTTGTGTCCGTTCGAATGGGTGATGACGAATCGTGTTACTTGCAGAGAATCCTTTGAAATGTCGGCGGGGCTTGCTTGGGAGTCGAGGTCGCAGGTAGGCGTTGTTGGTACGCCAGTTCCAGAGCGCTTTGATTCGCCGGTTCAACCACGGATGGCTGTCGAAGGAATCGCGTTGCGCAGGTGCCCCTCATGCACATTTGTGGCCGCCAACGCTAACAGGGTCGAATTGCCGCGTCAAAGCACCTTTCTTTACTTTGTCGGATCGGCATGTCGATATGTCGAATCCAAACTGCGTTGATTCCGTTTCGAGAGTCATAGTACTCGTGCCGCCCCCCGCGCACCTATACAATCTTGTGCGGAGGACGCGAATCGCGGTGACAGCATGGTGTAAATGGCGATCCACAGAATCTCTCTCGTGGTCGAGAGCATTGTGCGGGAAGCCATCGTCGTGTTGGATCGTCTAGCCAACCACGAGAGCTCGACGGGGGTCGTGCGCGGTACACCATGTTTGATACATCACGTCATGTGGCTCTTCTAAAGGCCCACGATGACTCTTTCAGATGTTGTGCGGTGGCAGTATCGCCAACTTCGTCTCAAGCACACGACTTCCACTCGCTCTGAACTTATCACAGTGCCCACGTGCTCCGTTCCAACTGCGAGGTACCTGCCTCGACAGCGCAATAGCCGATAAGATGCTCTTGCATTGTTCGTGCAACCAATTCCACAGGCGTTCGAACATCGCCTTCCAACCGCCAGATCGCAATCCGTCCGAGTCCCTGATCAAGTCTGCGTGCATGCAGTTAGAGAGCACCACCGGAAACGAGTACGCGTCGAATGCGGCGGGAACGTTAGGTACAAGTGTGGTCATGTCAATCCCGACTCGCAGGCATGTGTTGTGTCGCGGCATAGCGCTTGATGTTCGTCCACAACTGTCAGGCAACCTTCTCGGAGTCGTGCTTCGTCGGTATTGGCGTTAGGGTGATGTGTTGAGACGACTGTTCACGGGTCGAAGGTTTTGGCGCACAGGTTGTGTGGGTCCACGTCGTTCAGGCTGTCATCGAGTTCTCGAATCTGTCGTGTAAACCCCCACGTCTCCATCTTTCGGTTGTCGATGTGACGCTGCTGCTTGTGGCATTTATTCTCTCGTTGTTGGAGTTGTTCCTTGGTCTAACCTGCATCGCCATGACGTCCGTCTTGCGCCTCCACAGGTGCTGGACTGAGTCGCTATCGAGATTCAATTTGCTTGCATTTGATTGGCCATGCCCAAACTCATCAGCCAATCCGATGTGTCCGTATGCCAACATATCCATCCGGATCAGCCCAGTCGTTCCACAGACCCAGGGACAAGTGCCACAATCACGTACTACGAAGCAACCTCAGCCTCGCATGTTAGCGCTCCACGCTCGGTGGAATCCCGCTTCATGCCCTGTTCTTGGTCCATCCAAGAACACCAGACATTCAGTCGCCGAAGGCACGATTGCCCCCCCCCCTTGCGTGTGTGGAAATAGCAGGATGGGCGTGTGATCTTCACAAATCAGTTTTGGTACAGCTCAATGCATTGGTACATGAAGCACTGGTACGAGTGGAGGGCATCGAGAATTACGTGGCACCAAGGGAACGCTGGACCTGATCGCTACGTTCAAGCGCTTCCTGCCACACGAACAAAGTCTTGGGGGGGAGTGCGGCAGAATCTATTCATGTGACACTGCTCACATATCCGGATAAAGACTTCCGGATGCTATCGGAACAAATCCATGCCACGTAAGTCTTGAATTGTTTTCGGGTGACAGCATGTTGGCGGCGCGCATGTGGATGGGGCTCGCTGCGCTCGCCGCAAGCAGTCGCATGGCTGATGGCAGACAGGTGCACGTGAACCTTACGACGTCCTATCTCGCGTCTCCGCTGTATCCTATCTTGGAAACGTCGGAATTCCTGTCGCAGGACGACCCAGCACTGTTTTTCAAGTACCTTTCCGCAGTGAATATGCGCCATAACGCGATCAAAGACAAGCACGACGTCAATTACACCAAAGTAGCGTTAGAAGCTGCGGCGGACGTGTTGCCGGAGGACTCGTCGGTGTCGCGTTTGCTTCCGTTTGTCTTGCAAACGCGTGCGCATTCGCCGTCGATCGAACTGTTCCATCAGGTACAAGCTGTTTCAGTCCCACACCCAACAATCCAACGTATCTCCTAGTTGGCGATCGAATCTGCCTTCAAAGGGTGCCCCAACGAGACGGTCTCGGCATGGGCGATCATCTATCGCAGCGCTGGGTGTGCGGACGCTGTGATGTGCGACGTCGAGGACTTTGATAGCTCAGTTCTTGACGCCGCCGCGCCAGCTCTCGATGACTCGGAGCGCGTACGTGGATGGATCTATTTCATCGTATTCTCACTCGAGCTGACGCGCCTTTACAGACATGCGCTGCTTCAGGTCAACATGACTTTTACCTTCCAGTGGATCACGTGTACCCGTCGACCGCCAGTGTTGCTGCCAACGCCCCGCACGTGGTTGTGTATGGCGAGCTGACATCGCCATCGTTCCAAGCGTTCCATTCGAAGTTACTCCCTCTCGCCGTGGCGGGCAGCATCAAGTACATCGTACGTCATGCGCCGACCAACAACACGTTGCCCGTGCTCGTCCACGGATACGGTGTCACGCTGCACGTCAAGAACATGGAGTACAAGACCTTCGACGATTCCAAGACTTCCAAATCGTCATCGAATGGCACGTCGGTGGATATCGACGACGACCAAGGTGAGTTCATGCACGTTCTGCGCTGCTTTCTTCCTTGGGTCGACTCAACCAACACGACCAACGACGCAGATGACTTTGTCGTGTCTGTGATGATGAAGAAGCACGACGAAGTCGCACAGGCCCTTCGAAATTACCTTGAGGACTTTGACGACGCGAGTGCAGTGGACGAATTCGCCAGCGACGACGTCGACGATGCCAAGAAGAAGGCGGTATGTGCTTGCCGCCGTTGCTGTCGTTGGTGGTCACAGGATGCAACGTAGCCGTGGCAGTTGACGCAGCTTGGGTACTTGGCGATGCAGTACATCATGGCGTCGGCGGATCCGTTGAAGCGGCTGCAGTTGCTGTCGCAAAACTTTCCCAAGTATGCATCGTCGCTCGTCCTCACGTCGAAACCGGTCGCTGCGGAAACGATCGAAGCCATGGGTTTGGTCCGCAATCAAGTCATTTCCCAGGTGCGCCCATCGACCACCTCCGTCAATGACGCACGTGCGGGTAGCGTCTGCACAACCGCATTGTCGTGAATGGGCTGCCAGTCGATTTCAACGAGTACGGATTCAACGCGTTCGACTTTTTGAAGTCCTTGTCCGGTGAGCTTCGTTTGGCCGACACGTTGGCGAAGTTGGACCCGTCCGGCACGATCCGTGGCGCGGTGGGATCGTTGTCGAGTGCCCCAGCTGATGTACGATGACCTCTTCTTTCGTGGCGTGAAAGGTGACTGGCAGGTGCGCATCACGCTTCGCGGTCCCGTCGATGGTTTCGCCCCACTGTACTTGAACTCGATTGAGACGGACGAAGAAACAGAAGATTGGCCCACCGACATGGGAATATTGCGTGCACCGACGTGGAACTTGATCTACTTGCGTAAAGTCATGTACGAGCTCATCTTGGTCGTGGATCCTACCACCAAGGAAGGCATTGAAGCACTGAACGAGGTAACGTGCGACTGCCCTCGAGTTTGGAAGTCGCGGCGGCCTCGGTTGCCATGGCATCGTCCATGTTATTCACGCATTCCGCAACGACGCCCATTCATCCGTTTTTTCGTTGAACAGGTCAACTTTCTTCGCAATCGCCAAGCACCGATCCAGTTTGGTGTGCTTTGGACGTCACCACAGTTGCTCGCGCTCAGCGCCGAGGTATTCCACGCATGGTTCCGAGTCCGTCGGCGTGATTTGTCGCTAGGAGCGTGCAGCGTATACGCCAAGCGTACGAGATGAAGACCTTGCCACGGTATTCCACGTGGCCAAAATGTTTCACGCTGCCAAGAAACACAGCAAGGCTGCGCGTGACAAGTACCTTCGCGAAGTGGTCAGTGTGAACGACTTGAAAGTGAAGGAAGTTTTGCAAATGTACAGCCAAGCAGTCGGTGAACGCTTTTCGAACGATGCGTGGCTCGAGGTACCCGACCCAACCACCACCGACGCGTTGACCGTCGCTGGCGGTAGGATGCCAAAGCAATTCTGACGGACGGTGACAACGATCCCGTCTGGGCCATGACGGATCTCGTCGCCGCCAAGAAACTCCCGATAAACTCTCATGTGTTCAACGGCGTCGTTCGCAACCATGTGCATGTGCAGGAAGACATTATGTCGCATTTTGGACGCGATCAATCCCTGTACCAAGAACTGGTTCGCGGAGACAAGATCACCGACGATGCCGACATGCTGAATGAGCTGGTCGGGAGCGAAGAATCGTATGCAGTCTACTGCCCGTGGTTCGACCCGAGGTACCAAGCGCCGCGCACGGTGCCCGAGTTCAGTTGGGACGAACCGGTACGAGAATTGCCCGACCCAGAGACATCCCAACAAGACTGAGAGACGAGGATAACTGACTGCGGGGTGGCCCTCCCACTAGGCGTGGAAGCAAGTTGGATCTTTTCACGCAGCCGGCACCGCCTCCAAACCCAAACGTCAAAACGTGCTGCTGGTAGGAATCTTGGCTGGTTTTGATTTGTTTGCCGAGTGGTATTGTGTGGTATTGCGTCTGGTGCGGTGAAGAGCTAAATATTCCGGCAGCTGGCCAATTTGGACACTGCCACCGGCGCCCAAAGCGCCTACCAAGCGTTGAAGCGAGTGCCCGACTACCCCGACCTTGGCTTGACCATCGTGCACACCGGCGCATCATCCAACACACTTGGCCATCGCGTGTCATACATGTTGTCTCAGCTCGGCCACACCGACTCGACCACGTACATGGCCGTGGTGCTGGAGGTAATAACTTCGTGGGAGGTTGCCCACAAGTTCTGACGGCGCCAAAGGTGCTCCGATTGATGTCAAAGAAGCCCGAAGCTGACGTGTTGACCCATGCGCGCTTGTTTCTCCAACTGCACTTGGACGCGGCGCCAAACGACAAGATTCTAACCAAACTGAACGAATGGTTGACATCGACGCCGTCGTTCAGCCACCCATTTTCATTCAAGGTCGATCCCCATAACCATGTGATTTACGTCAACGGGCGCCCGTTGGATTTGGCGGCGAGTCCCCTCTCGGCCGAACACTTTGACGTCCTTGTCGTACACGAGGCTTCCACTCGTTCCAAGGCAGTGTCCAAGGCGTACGTGGCGCAGTTCAAGCATGACAACTTGTCTGTCGAAGATGCGGCGGACAAGAGCTTGGCCTTCAACCTCGTCATGAACGCGATTGATGAATATTTGAAGGTTCGTCGAGTGCCGTCGGTCCTGCCAGAGGTGAACCCGCTCTACTCGTACGAAACACCAACATCCCAGCCGTCTGGGCTGGACGTGGTGGCGTATTTGGATCCGTTGAGCGAGACGGCTCAACGGGCCAGCGGCATCCTGCGCATGCTGGCGAGTGTGCTACACGCCAAGATCACACTGGTGCTGCTGCCGTCTCCAAGTTATGAAGAATTTCCGTTGAAGCGATTTTACAGGTTCCTGTGGGGCGGGTCCGAATCGTCCAGTGTCGACTTCCTACGCCTGCCCCGCAAACCGGTCCTCACGCTCAACATCGAACCCCCCGAACTGTGGAATGTCCAAATGATTCAGAGCGACGTCGACGTGGATAATATCCAGGACGACGCGTCCGCGACCTTCTACATCAAGGACGTGCTTGTATACGGCCAGTGCGTCGACAGAACGATCGTGCATTATCCGTCGTTGCCGAACGGGCTGCAACTGACACTGGAGCGGTCAGCAGGCACCGTCCATTCGCACAAAGACACAGTCGTGATGAAGAACCTGGGGTACTTTCAGCTGCAAGCGGCGCCAGGGGTGTGGGAATTGGGGCTTGCCAAGGGCCGCCACTCCAAGCTGTACGAATTGGTCATCCAGGTACTGCCCGCGTCCTGGACTGAAAACGTTGATGGAATCGACGGTTGCAGGAGGACCGGGCGACCACCGTCCCCGTGATCGTATACGATTTTTTATCGTCTACGCTGCAGCTCGTGGTGAAAAAGCAGCACGGTCAAGAATCCGTGCGCCTTTTGGATGAAGACGAGCCCGCACACAAGACTACGGGTGAAGCGGTGGAAGAAAAATCGTACTGGAGATCGCTTGTGCAGTGGGGCAGCGACCCACCGTCGTCGAAACGCGATGCACGCTCAGGCGACACCATTCACGTGTTTTCGTTGGCCACAGGTGCTTGGACACCGTACATTCTATCGATGCGCGGGCGCTAATCGTCAAGGTGCAGGCCACTTGTACGAGCGCATGCTCAAGTTGATGATGCTGAGTGTGATGAAGCGGACAAAGAACCCGGTCACGTTTTGGCTGCTCGAAAACTTTTTGTCGCCAGGTACGAAATGTACCGTCGTGTGGCTGTTGACCACTTCGCTGGCGTCGGCAGACTTCAAGAACAGCGTGGGTGCGCTGCAGGCGGAATTCGGCATGGACATTCGTTTCATCACGTACAAATGGCCCAACTGGTTGCGCCGTCAAACGGAGAAGCAGCGTATCATTTGGGGCTACAAGATTCTTTTTCTCGACGTGCTGTTTCCCCTTGGCGTTGAAAAAATCATCTACGTTGACGCAGACCAGGTCGTTCGCGCCGACTTGAATGAGCTCTGGACGATGGATCTGCAAGGACGGCCGTATGGGTACACGCCATTTTGCGATTCCCGCAACGTCGGGTTTCAATTTTGGCGGACAGGGTAAGCAAGACGTCGCGATGGTGTTGTCGAAACGTTTGGGGTTTTGGCTGGCAGCTTTGTCGATTCAAGACGGCACGTGTAGGTACTGGAAGGACCACCTGCGCGGGAAGCCATACCACATCAGCGCGCTGTACGTGGTGGACTTGGTCAAGTTCAAGCGCATGGCGGCAGGAGACTCTCTGCGAGCGATTTATGACCAACTGAGTGCCGACCCGCACTCGTTGTCCAACTTGGACCAAGACTTGCCCAACTACGCGCAGCATCAAATTCCCATCTTTTCACTGCCCCAGGTGCGGGACGGCGCCGTTTCGGGTCGACGTTCATGACATGTGTAGGAATGGCTGTGGTGCGAAAGCTGGTGCAGCGACGAGTCGAAACGACTTGCCAAAACAATCGACTTGTGCAACAACCCCAAGCACAAAGAACCGAAACTCGACATGGCGAAACGAGTCATCTCAGGCGATTTGTTTCCCGAGAGTTGGCTCGAGTTGGATGCTGAAGTCAAGGCAGCGGAAGCAGCGTATGCCGAAGGACCACACTTGGATGTGTAACGCGCTCGTAACTCGATCGTGTCGTCCGTGCGTCGGTCGAGTGTTTTGTAGTGGGTGAGAGGCAGCCCTGCAACGCGTTGGTGCTCTCTACTGCGATGCACGCTGCCTACGACTTGCATCACGCGCAAGGTATTATCTCCCGAGCTCGTCCACTTGGACCAACATCGGCATGCTCGTTGCTTTCGCCAATTCTTCACGCCGGGGCAAGTGCGATGGGATGGCAGATTTGTTTGGTGACTCAATCGAATGGCATGCGATGTGAGATGCTTATCGTCGTAGCAACATCTCGATTCCAATTCCACGCGTCGTGCGATTTTTCGTCGAGGCGCACGTCGGTCATGCCGTCGGTGTGCCTTACAAGCGGTCGACCCGCAACAGATCGCGACTCATGTTCTTGTGGTGCGATTCGTTGGTCCCGCCGCCGATTTCGAGCAACTTTGAGTCGCGCCACAGCCGCTCGACGTTGTACTCGCCAACGTAGCCGTATCCGCCGAGGGTTTGGATCGCGCGGTCGGC
The DNA here is from genome assembly GCF_000520115.1 of Aphanomyces invadans. Classification (NCBI taxonomy): domain Eukaryota; phylum Oomycota; class Saprolegniomycetes; order Saprolegniales; family Verrucalvaceae; genus Aphanomyces; species Aphanomyces invadans. The sequence goes on from NW_008580157.1 coordinate 1,270,916, forward strand.
CACTTGCTACGCACACGTCGTCGGCCACCACACTCGTCCGTGGCAAACACGATGGTCGCACCTTGGCCATGTCGCCGCAAAAGAGCTTGACGCCGTCGGTGTCGATGCGGTTGCCGACTGTGTCGAGCTTGAGCAACCTAACCAAGCACCCAACATCAACAACTCTTCGCGGCGCGCTGGCGCGTGTACCGCGCAGTGTCGTAGACGTAGGCGCGGCCAGCCTTGTAGTGCGCATACGACAACGCAATGTTGTGCTGGACTTGGCCAAAGTAGTTGAGCGGCTTGCCAAACGCCGATCGTTCCTACAGACGGGTGGAACAACAACGGGAGCGCAACGGACCGTACCTTTGCGTACGCGTTCATGACTTCGATCGATCGGCGAGCAATGCCCAAGCTCATGGCGGCCAGCGTGACGCGTTCGATTTCGAGGTTGCGCATCATGCACAGCACGGCAGCACCTTCCGTCCCGACCAAGTTGTCGGCGGGGACGCGGCAGTTTTCAAACACCAATTCGGCCGTCATCGACGCGCGCATGCCGCACTTGTCCTTGATCCGTTGGCCGAGCGAGAACCCGTCAAATCCTTTTTCGACAATGAAGCTGGAAAAATCCTGACGGGCGTTGCCGGTCGTGCCGGTGCGCGCATACACGAGGAACGTGTCGCCGAGGTCTGTGTCGTTGATCGCGCCATTTGTGATCCACATCTTGGTGCCATTCAAGAGGTACTCGTTGCCGTGCTTGACGGCGGTGGTTTTCATCCCGAGGACGTCCGTGCCGACGGCGGGCTCGCTCATCGCCATGCCACAAATCGCATCTCCCGACGACGCAGCCGGCAAGTACCTACACACGAGGCTCACGACCGAATTCGTGCCGACACTGCGTACTTGGCGCATTGGGCCTCCGATCCGTTCTGGGCCAAGTTGTTGGCGAACAACATCGAGTGGGCAAGAAACGACAAGCAGAACGCAGGGTCGGACGAGCTCAGTTCTTCGTGGGCGATCACGGCCGCGACGGCATCCATGCCGGACCCGCCGTACTTTTCCGGCACGGTGATGCCCAACAGCCCGAGTTCGCCCAGCTCGCGGAAGAGGTCGACGTTGAACGTCTCGGCGCGGTTGAACTCGTTTGCTTGCGGCTCTACCTTTTGCGCTACGAACGAACGGAGCATGTCGCGCAGCGCGTGGTGTTCTTCCGTGGGCGCGTACAGGTTCAACGGCGCCGAGGTCGACGCGGCGCGCAAAGACGCCGGCAGGGCCTACGATACAACACGTCACGTCATCGCATCGCTCGACGGCCTGTACATGGCGGGCGATCGCCGCCGACCGGCGAGCGAGGGACGTCAGCATGATGGGCGGTCGGCGGAAGTCCAAATGAACAATTTCACGGTGCGTTGAAATTTCGCCGAGTGAACGGCAATGTATCCATGTGAGAGTGCTCTCACTCTCACGATCGCACGAAAAAAGGGAGGCGGGCGGCGGCATGCGACGGACTCGGACGTGGGTCGACAGGGCAAGGTCCCTGCGTGCATGGCACACCTGCCGCTTCCTCGTCGCCGCCCGTCGTTCACATCAGGGTGTCGCCCATACGCATGCACATGCGCCGGCCATGAGACAATCTCACTCTCTTTGCTCTCCCGCGGCAACTCGCCCTTCAACCAGCCTTCAACTGGCAGCTCAGAAGCGGACGGCGCGGCCACGTCAGCCGCCTGAATGCCGTGGTCGCCATGGATGAAAGCGGTGTCGGAAGCCACCAGCCCCTTGCCGGGCTTTGACGTCGCGTTCCTGTGATGGTGGTGCGCTGGACCGCCGGCGTGACCTCGTTGTTTCGCCCGAGATGGGCGTGGATAGCAGGGGGATTCACCTTGGATGCCGCGACACCAGTCCACTTGCATCGAGAGCGCCCTCCACATGCACCCAAAAAGTTTCATTCAAATATGTGACACAACTCAAAGGAACGTGGCCACACTCAAAAGCTAGTCTCCCCCGGAGGAGCCGCGGTAAATGTCGTCGATGACGGCAGCATACTTGTCGACGACCGTCCGGCGCTTGAGCTTGAGCGTCGGGGTGAGTTCCCCGCCGCCCAAGCTAAAGTCGTGCTCGAGGATGTACGTCTTGGCAATCGTTTGGGCCCGGGATGTCGCGCGGGCATTGGCCTTTTTCACGCCGTGGCTGATGTACGCCTGGACCTTTTCGCACGCCCTGGCCTCGGTGGTCGTCGTCGCTAGCGACTGAATCGACTCCATGATGTCAAGGGCCTTCTTGTCCAGCTTGGGCGTGGGGGCGCCGTCAGCATCGACCTGCACGCGCAACGTCAAGAGCGCCGCGAGGAACTTGCGCTTATCTCCGACGACCATCACGTTCGACAGGAGAGGGATCTCGTCTTTGAGCACGTCCTCAAGGATAACGGGCGGGACGTTTTCGCCGCCCGCCGTGATGATGAGCTCCTTGATACGCCCCGTGATGTACCCGAACTGGTCGGCGTCGACTCTGGCGCAGTCGCCAGAGTGCAGCCACCCGCGATCGTCGATCGTGGCTTTCGTCTCTTTCTCCATGTTCAAATACCCCATCATGACATTACGGCCACGCAAGAGGAGCTCTTGGTTCGTTGGATCGACCATCCACTCGGTGCCTGGAATCAACTTGCCGACGCTTCCAATCTTCCAGTGGCCTCCCATGCACGTCGACGACGGGCCCGTCGACTCGCTCTGCCCAAACAGCTCAAAGATTGGAATATCGAGCGATCCAAAGTATTTGAGGATGTCGGCGCTCATGGGAGCCGCAGCCTAGACGCGCGCTTGTCATTCGTGCATGCGCAACCACGATGCAACTCACCACGGCGGCGAATCGACACTGATCCAGCCCGAGGGCCGCCTTGATTTTGCTCAGAACGAGTGCATTTGCACAGCCGTAGCCACAAGGAACGCCGCCGGTGTCGCCAAATTGCGCCAGTTGTGTCTTTTGGGTGCCAATTCCTTTGGCCCACGTCGCCATCCGACGCTTGAGCCCTGTGGTCGTCTTGCCAATGTCCCACAGCTTTTCTGCAATCTTTTCCCAGACGCGAGGGACTCCCAGGAACCGCGTGGGGCGCACTTCCTTGAGCGTTTGCCCGAGCGACCCCTTCAACGCGTCGGGCTGGGCAAAGTACACCTTGACGCCGGTCGCGACGGGCATGTGAATGTCAATTAATTGCGCGGCCACGTGTGACAGCGGCAGGTAGCTCACGAAGCGATCCACGTGCGTGAAGGGATCGCCCGTGGTGGCAAACAGGTCCACCATCGACTGCAGCGTCCACGTGATATTGTCGTGCGAGATCATGACGGCCTTGGGGTTGCCCGTCGTGCCGCTCGTGTAGATGAGCGTGCAGCAGTGGCCGGGGCGCTGGTTCGCGATGCGCGCCTCCAACGCCGCGTCGTCCACTGCCGTTCCAAGGTTTAAAAAGTCGTCAAATGCGTACACGGGCACCGAGCACGACGTCGCCGCCGGGACTGGTGCGTTGTAAACGACTAACGCTTTGAGTTGGGGCAAGGCCGACGCGATGGACGCCATCTTTTCCAGTTGTGGTACATTGTCGCACACGATCACGCGGGCACCCGAGTGGTCGGCAACGTACTTGGCAGCGTCCGCGCTGTTGGTCGAGTAGATGCCGGCGGCCAGCCCCCCCGCGAGAATGCACCCCAAGTCCGAGATCATCCACTCGGCTGCGTTGAACCCGATGATGCTGACAGCATCAAACGGGTCAAACCCGAGTGCCAGGAGACTCTTGGCAAACGCCACGCACTTGGCATAGTATTGGTTCCACGTGAGTATTTTCCTAGGATGAAGTTGTGACGTGGGATGGGTTTGCCGCCGTACCACTCGCCATCCTGCTTTGAGTACAGCGCGCCATCCTCGCCGTACTTCTTTACCGTGTCTCTGAACAATGCCACCACCGTCGTTGGCTCCTTGGCAGCAATCGTGCCTTCCTGGCCAAGGCGGATTTTGACTTCGCCATCGCGTTTCCACGTCTACCGGACGACGCATCACGCGCACGATGCAGACAGCGCACGACGTACCACGAAGTCGGAGGTAGTCATGGCCACGACAATCGAGAAATGGCGGCGGCGGCATCGTTTTGTTGAAAAAGCCTGGCCAGACGACGACGGATATCGAAGGTATTTTCACCAACTTCTTCGAGTGCCAGTGAAACGCCGTGCGAAACCCTCAACGGTTGATGCTAACGTCAAGGCGAGATTTGGCCGCCCAGCGCTCAACGCAACGCCGCGTGCTGTGCCCCCGCCTGGCTCCGGCCATCGCCGTGCTTGACGCGTCAGAGGGGCCCTTCTTCCGAGGGCTTGGCTGGGTCCGGCGAGCTGCATGGCACACATATTCCTGGTTGAGCTGTACTCAATGCCGCGCGAGACACCCAGGAATGTATGAACGTGTGGCATTCACGACGGATACACGACTGCAACGAATATAGCCGACGCCACTTGCAGGCGTGAACAGCATGATGAGTCGCGCCATGGCGGCAGTCCATTACGTGGACGGCTGCGGTACCTTGCTCCGCAGGTCGTGGATGAATTGCTGCTGATGGGTCGGTAGTGCTGCCAGTTTGTCGGGCGGTAGCTCGAGCGCTTGCTGGTACCTCTTGGAAAACTCGACAAGCTCGCGCTGCGCCTTGGGCAGTTTCTCCATGTGGCTCTTTGGAAGTTTCATCAGCTTGGCGACAATCGCGGCCTGTGGGTGTGGCGTCGCATTTGGCTGCGATGGTACATGCGTGGCCACGGCGGGTCGTCGTGATGGTGGAGGGTGTTGTGGGGTCGTTCCCAGTTCTGGGGGCCCGTTTGCACGAACGAAACGGAGCGCGGCGCGAATGTCGTTTCCAAACTCTTCGAGCGATTGCGTCGAACGGGACGGATTCGGCTCGTCGACGACTGGCGGGGACGCGACGGGTTGTTGGTGTCGAAGCGCCTCGACTCGACGTGCCACCTTTTTTCGCGCCAACTCGACAAACGGCGTGCTTGCGGCAGTGGCCTGGTCATGCCAGCGCTGACGGTAGGATTCACGCGCTTGGGACGTACCAACACACCACGAGCGTATTTGTTGTCGATGTAGTTGGCGAGGTCGGCTCGAGTCGCGATGGAAGGATCTGGGCATGGCAACGTGCTTGCTGGTGAGAATCGATCGTCCACAGGAACACGCGAACACTACCGCCAAAACGGTGCTGCTCGAACGCGTCCATGTCTTCGGCGATTGCTTTGAGCACAGCTCGAGCAGTTGCATCTAGCCCATGTTTTAGCCAGGCCCATGAGACGGCGACGCACGCACCAGCAGCGTCGACAGGTACAAAGGATGGTGTTGCGAGTGCTGGCGACGCGGGGGTGTCAGCCATCGCTTGGTTGCTGGTGGGCACTACGAATGTATCCTTGGGCGTGTTGTCCAACGGGGACGGGACTCGGCTATCGCATTGCTGGTCAGAGACGACGTCAGCGGCGACAGCATCCATCGAATCGACAGTGCCGTACCTCGGGTTGGTCGGATGGCGTCAAGATGTTCGAGAACACTCGTCGAAGGGGGTGGTGGCTGTGCCGTATTATCGACTGCTTCCCTCGTCCCAAAGCACTCGACTCGGGCTCGGTGTTCGCGTCCGCCTTGTACTTCCACGGCTCACTCGTGACGTTGTTGGCTACATTCGGGGGCGTAAAACACAGCGCGCTCTTGGTGCGTGAGTCTTGAATTTGCCGGAGGGTTTCGTCCAGCAGTAACAACGTCGGGATGTCTGCGTCGTGCTCGGCACGCGGCGCCGTCGTCGAACGAGTTGCATGGCCACCGGTGGCGTTTTTGCTCTGAAACACAGCGTCTGCGACATCAAAGAGGCTGCCCATGGCTTGGAAACCACAACCTTGGCTCAAGTTGCGTCAGCCTCCTGGCAGGCTCCCGCCGTGGCTATGAATAGAAAATACACACAGCCAATTCAAAAATAGCCCAGTGTTGAAAGGCATCGGCGACACGAGCTCTCCTGTGACGACGGCGGCGGCGGCGGCATCTTGATCCACATGTCGACGTTAACGTCTACCCAAATGAATGTACGGCGAAGCTCGACGAGAGTGCATGGCCCCCCCGGCGGTGCTTCCCAGCTCACGTTTGGTACGTCCAATGCAACGACTACCCGTGGCGTTGACACGAACGCACCAGGACCTGGAGGTTTCGGCACCAGCGCTCCGGAATCCGACCCGGAACTTCGCGATTCCGCGCCCCAGCTGCGGGCGGACTTTCTGCCACAGAAACCAACGCACGGCTCAAGCGCCCAACGGGGGTCCATGCCGTGCCCCAGCAATAACCAGCAGCAGCCTCCCCCGTTCCAACGGCCACCACCTACGGGATATGCGCAACCTCCACCAACGGGGTTCGCCCAGCCTCCGCAGACAGCGTACGGTGTCGGTCCGCCGCCGACCTCAAATGGCCACTCCATTGGCCGTGGCTACCCACACATCCAACCAAACCAGTTCAACACGGACCCAAGACCAGTGACGACTGGGTCGTCTGGATGGGGCGCGAATTCACAGCCGCCGCTAACATCGTCCAAGCGTGATCAAAATTGGGAGAAGAAGAGGCGTCAGTGGCTAGCCCGGAAAAACGGAGGTGGTAGGTCGTCTGGCGGCTATGCTAGCGGCGGTGGCTCGAGTTACGCGCCAAGTACCGCGGGCGGCTACGACAATCCACCATCCCCTCTGTCGAAACTGATGCACCATGTCAGCATTGGAGGGCACGACGCCTCGTTTCAGATGCCGCCACGAACGCCCCAATCGTTCCAGCAACCTCCCCCTCGCACAGCCTTGTATCCTGATCCGGCCACGTCATATGGGCACCAGGGAGGATTCAACCTCCAACAGCCTTTGCCCCCTCCAACACAGCAAGGTGCCTACCCCCAAATGGACCCCCCCCGCACGTCTTACGTCCAAGACAACTACCGGGGAGTTCCCCCACCTGGGACGGGCTGCCCTCCAAGTCGACAAGGCACCGCGACCGCTGGGAGCTTCCACGAGAATTTCGGGGGGCCGAGGGCGACTAGCGTCCTGCAACACTCGGGCGCGGCACAATTTGGCAACAACTCGTTCAACAGCCGGCATATGGCGAATGGCAGTGTTCCAAGCACCGCTGCATCAGGTCGATCCGTTCGACAAGCTCCTGGAGGGACGTCCAACTGGTCGCCGTACGGTTAAGTCGGCTCGCTCCATTCCAAAGATCCACGTTGAATCACACTCCTTCATGTCGTACGACCTCCCCCCCCCCCACGTCACTAGATGCGACGCAATGTCGCACGAATAACGCTCGCTCGTTCGACATGTACCCCCGCAGCAACGCCGCAGGACGCCGCCGTCCCCCCGAACGATTCTTGAAGATCCGCGAAACGTCTCAAGGATTTGTGAAACGGCGTCCGGGGTCCACGTTAACTGCCACTGCTTTTCCATCGATTTGATTGGCGGAGACGTACTATTTGGCCAATCAGAAGCCGCAATTCTGGGCCAGCTCCAAACCGTTGAATTCGGCACCAGTTATCTCCCGTTGGCAACGTTACTCGGGGGCGATCATTAAAATACGTGGCGGCGTCCATGCATTATATTCCACGTAGGCTGGATTTCTGTAAGGAAAATAAAACGGGGGAAAAATAAATTGCCATCACGCCGCGCTCCAAAAACCACCGTTACTCGGGTAACTCCCCGAATCTTTTAAATTATGCGTTTTGATTTGTTTTTCGTATGCGCTCGAAACGGGGGATAAAAAAAGATTTCGCCAACGAACTGAACCACGCGCATCCTTCCCATTTTTGACCTGGAACCGGAAGAAACCGACAAAGAGAGGCAACCACGACGGCGGAAGCAGCTCGTTCGCACGCCCCCACGCCGCGCAGTCCTCGATCCCGTACGTACACGAACGTGGTGCTCTTCCTGACCTCGATCCCCTCATTCGGTCGCGCTGCTCGTGTGTTTGTAGCCGTCGCAGTTTCACCGATCTCTGCCATGTCGTCGACGTCGGAAGATACCCTTGTGCGCAAGAACAAACTGCTGCATCAAGCGCGATCGGCGCTCGAAGCGCTTCAGAACGAGTTTGGACACCACGAGAAACTCGTGTCGTCGAGCGACAACAGCAACTGCACAGCCCTTGAAGTCCTTGCGTCCCAGATGAACCGCATTGTCGAAACCAGCAACGACCAGAACGCACCGATCAATGGTCAGCAACAACTCGCGTCGTCGCCCACCACCGTCATGAGCGTCATGCCCCCCGCAGCTGACGATGTCTCGGAAATGCAGTTTCTACGAGCCAAAGTCGCGCAGCAAGAAGACACGTTGAAGCACTTGCTCCGAAACGAGAGCGTGGTCCACGAGCAACTGCAGCAACTCCAAAACAGTGTACTCTCCCTGCGACAAGACTTGTGCCGCGTGCTCGGGCTCGCGGAAACGTCCACATCGACTGCCCACGACGACCTTTCCCATTCAACTCACGACGGCCACAGACTCGCCCAACGCTATGGCGACCGATATCGACCTACCGATCAAGACAGTGATGTTGATCCTGACGAAGACGATGGCGGGTCCGTCCCTTCTTCCGCGTCCCCGGCGTCGAGTCCCACCGAATTTGCTGACTCTAGCACGAAGAAGCCGCTGTCCAAGCGCGCGCGGCTGGCCCTTGTGGACAAGAAGGGCTCGTCCAAGATACATCAGCAGTCGTATGTTCAACAGCGCGCTACATCCACCAACGTTCACGACCCGATCATCTCGGCCGTCCTGCTTCAATCGCACCATCAACTGCAGCACCGCGAAAACCAACTCTACCATGACGAAGAAGGCAAAGTCAAGCGTGAAGCGGGCAAGGGCGACGACTACCACGAATTCGACATCGAGTCGAACGCGTCGCAGTCGCCCCGTCGAAAACGGTCCAAGATGACGACGATGATGAACAAGCTCGGCAAGCGGCCGTGGACTGCGCAGGAAGACCAAGAGTTGGCTGTCGCGGTGCAGTCGTCGGGGGCAAGTGACTGGTCTGCGATTTCGCTGTTGCTGCCTGGGCGGTGTGGCAAGCAGTGCCGCGAACGATGGGTGAATCACTTGAGTCCATCCGTGAACAAGGAAGCGTGGACGGAAGAAGAGGACGACTTGATCTTCAAAACGAGAGATCGGATCGGGAACCACTGGGCCGACATTGCGCGCCTGTTGCCCGGCCGTACCGACAATGCTGTGAAGAACCGGTTTTACTCGACCATGCGCCGCCGATTGCGCCAGCAGCGCGCCGGCGTCCGCCAAAAGAACAGCGCCAAAGACTATCCACAGCCCGCCGAGCCGTTGGAAATGTAGAGCTCGTCGAAATCGAGCATCCTGTGGCCATGGCACCACAGGCATGAACACGTTTCATTTTTGTTTGGAACCGCCGTGTTTTCAGCCAACACGTGATTGATGTCGTTGCTCAAAGCACCAAGCAGCGTCAGTGCGGCACGTTGCGGTGGGATGGAGTTGGTCATGGCGCACACCTGTCCAGGCCGTGCGAATCGATCAGGGGGCCTCGACAAAGCGGTGCCTCCGACTTGTACCATACCAATCGCCCGCCTCCACGTGCATGCCATCCCGTCACCTGTCCAGAACCGTCGTGAAGAATTTGCTCCCGTCATCGATCGGGCCACGGCCACGCATGGGGGAGTGGCTATTCAGACATGGCAACGCTGTCGCACCGCGTGCACAGTTCACCGCCTGCCGGGTCGCCGCGGTGAGCGAAGGACGTGGTGATGGCGGCGCGATGCACTCGCGCGCGTGCGTTGCTTGGACGCGGGACGGCGGGGAGGTTGCAATTGTCTTTGATCGGTATATTTCAGCTAATATGAACGAGCTATGCATCTGGTCAAAATGTCGGCGAAACGACACACGACGATGAGCCGCAAGTTCAAGTGGAAGGTCGACGCGGAGAAGCACGTCGTGGTGTGGAATTTTGAGCGCCGGGGATGGCAGAAAACGGAAGGGAACGACTGGAACATCTACTGGGCGAACAAGCAGAGCATCAAGAGCATGTTCAACCCCGAGAACGGCGTGCGCCTCACAGACGGGCAATACGTCAACCATTTCCCCAACCACTACGAGCTCACGCGGAAAGATCTCATGGTGAAAAACATCAAGAGGTCCGTGTGCTTCTCACACACCCTTGTCGGGTTCGTTCCGACGGCACATGGGCAGGTACAAGAAGGAAGCAGAGAAAGACCCGGCGCTCGTCGAAAAGCTCGACTTCATCCCGGTTACGTACACGCTACCTGGCGACTACTCGCTCTTTGTTGAGGTACGACCGACCGTCTCCACGATCACCCTTGTTCATGCGATCGTGGCAGGAATTCCGCCGAAACCCGAACGTGATGTGGATCATGAAGCCGTGCTCGAAAGCGCAAGGAAAGGGCATTTTCATCATCAACAAGTTGTCCCAAACCAAGAAATGGGCCAACGCCAAAGCAGTCGAGGGCTACGTCGTGTCGCGGTACATCGAGAATCCGCTGCTGATCGGCGGCAAAAAGTTCGACTTGCGCATGTACGTCCTTGTGACGTCGTATCGGCCGCTGCAGGTACCCGCGCCTCGGATGACAGCCATGTGTGGGGTTTGTTGTGCCTCGATTGCCGCCTTCGACTTTTGGCGATCGTTGCTTGAACGTCGCCTACTACCGTTGGTTTGTCGTACTTTTTGTGTGCTGCATCGACTTGACTGTGTCGACGCATGCATGCGACATTGTGCAGGCGTTCGTGTACTCGGAAGGGTTTGCGCGGTTCTGCAACGTCAAGTACTCGTCCGACATTGACGACATGGACAATCCATTCATGCACTTGACCAACGTCGCGGTGCAAAAACACAACGAAGACTACAATAACAAGCACGGTGGCAAATGGAATATCTACAACCTCCGCCTCTACGTCGAAGCCACACGGGGACGGGTACGACCGTCTGCTTCGTGCGCATGTTTAGAGTGGTCTCGACCGCGTGGTGGTGGATGCTTGGTCCAGCACGTCGTTGCACATTTCGATGACACATGGGCTCGGTGGAATCATTGTTAGGGTGCGGCGGACAAGATGCTGTCGGCCATTCACAATATCATGGTGCACTCGTTGAAAGCCGTCCAAAACGTCATCATCAACGACATCCACAGCTTCGAGTGCTATGGCTACGATATCATCGTCGACAGCGACCTCAAACCGTGGCTCGTCGAGGTTCGTTGAACCCACTCGACGTGTCGAAACGTGCTCTGTGCCAGGTAAATGCATCGCCTTCGCTCACGACGACGACCATCGAAGACCGCAACATGAAAAGCCGTTTGCTCCGCGACGTGCTCGAGTTGGCCGTCGTGAACGACGCCGTCGACCAGCGCCGGTCGTTCCAACCGCCGGAATTGAGCGCGACCAACGGCTTTGAGTGGCTCATCAACGAAGCGTCCGTGCTGGAAGCGGAGAAGTTGCACAAGAAAGCGTCGCGTAGGAACGCGACTGAGTGGAGATAAGGATCGATGAATGAACCGATCGGCCGTGCACCGCGTGGTGCGATGGACGCCGTCGCTGCTCACAACGGCAATTGCCTTGCATGCGATGTAGAACGTCGCGCACCCTGCAAAACCCATGCGGCACGTCAAGTCGCGACCGTTGAACAACACGCCACCTCCGCTGCGAAATGCGTTAACTCAATGCAGTTCGGCATAGACGAGTCGAATCGCAAAGACAATTCACGCAAAGAGCGCATATATCGTTGCGTTGATCGTGATACCAAGTGTTCGCAAGCATTATTCAGTCGAAACTGTTTCGTGGGGACATTGCTTCATCTACCCTACAAAACAAGTCGTTTCGAACGCGTTGCAGGGAGTCATCGGGCGAGAAGCTAGTCTGGCTGTTGGTAAGCGTGCGTAGTGGATATATCTATTACCTTCGCCTCGATGGCTCGCCATGCTAGATTCAAATTTTGTCCTTGGCGTGTAAATATTACGCTCTGCTTAAGGACGTGTGCGAGAACCGAGCGGGTGGCAAAGGTACATCAACGGACGATGCATTGATGAACAAAAGGTCTATTCGCCCATTTGGGTGCTGTTGGTGTTGGCCAAAAATGCACCGAGAGCCCCCAAGTAACCTTCATGTCGGCAAAAATGCGCCTTCATCTCGCCCTTGGACCAAAAGTCGATCGCGTACGCCAGGGTCCGGCACGAGATTTTGTTGTGGCGCAGAAAGTTTCCCACGAAAAAAATGCGCTTCGTGTTGTAGATGCACGCGTTCAGGTATGCGATCAGGCCAATGTTTTGCGTCGTCATGATCAGCAACGCTCGGGCAATGTCCGCATCCGATACTTCGGACCGACCCACGGAAATCATTTTGCCTACAAAGAAATTGTTACAAAACATGCAATCAAAGTCCCCATGCGTAAAAATCCATATATCCACAAGAAGCAGCCATGAAGGGATTCCGAGATATCGTGCACACGTTGAATATGAACCGCGCACGTTCTGCGACGACTCGACTCCTTGATGCGAATGCGCGATTTCCAGTAAAAACAATGGGATAGTATTTACACACGTGGGAGGCTGGCGAAGACAACATGCACGTACCAAAACTACTGGCCACCGTGGTCGCTGGCAAATTGAATTTTTCGTAGGCACCTCCGTAGATGTCGCCGACACTCATGTCCACTGACGCATTGCGACCGTTCACACACAAATCCAATGCTTCGTCGTACGTTTGGCATTCAAATAGCAAGCGGCAGAGGCCCCAATACGTGCCTAATCGTAGAAACGTCAATCACAACTCGAGGGGCGCGTCGTACCTCCGCCGATGCTGCTTCCGCTCACGCGAGTGAAGGTATGTGGGCCGGTCACGTGAAGGACGCTCACGCCAGATCCGATGCTGACCAACTGCACCACAAGTGTTGGCATGAGATTCTTCCAAGCAAAACAAACAAAATGCCGACACACGTACGATGTAGGGGAAAATATCTTCGGCCTTGTTTTCACGCACCAAACTCACACGGGTCGCCGACAACGATCTGAAATCCACGTTCTAGGGCACGACATAGCATGGACACGTGCGTAAACTTGGTCGACTTGATCATGGACGAGTACCACAAACGTGTAGACTTCGTACGGAAACAAGTTGAGGAGAAAGTTGAGGCCCTTGACCATGCATTTGATTTCGTCCTCCTTTTTGATTTGAATACCCGCCAAAGACTGAAACAGATCCGCGTACTACGCACAGCGTGCCGCCACGCATGAGGATATACGACGGCATGACCATCGACGTGCGGACCTTGTGGGCGCCCCCTCCCGTGCAAGAAAGCACTCGCAACGACTGGTTCAACCCGTGACCAGACACTGTTGCGATCGCACCTTCCATCTTTCTCGTTTCAAAGTGGATGAAGTGCAACGTGCCTCCCAAACTGTCCGACGTGACGCTCAGGCGGGTGTCGCGCACACCCGTGCTGCCGTAGAAATCGCGCTCCTTGACAAAGCGAGCCATCTCGTCTGCTGCGACGACATGGGACATTGCGCGGGGGCGGCGAGCGTTCGGCTGCGTTTGTTCAAAGTACACAATCTTGGACAGCGTTCCACCTATGTCGACCTTCTGACATCCATCTCGACTATCACAAAGGCAGGATGCGGAACGTACCAATATCAATCCCAAAGGCCTGACCTAAGTCCGATCTGCCAAAACGATGAGTCCACACGACAGCATCAAGAGGACACTGCTTACGTTGGCGATATCTTCTTGACGCTGATGCGGCTCTTCCAGTTCAACTTGCGAACCCTCTTTCGCTTTAACGAGAAGGCCACCACCACACCACAAATACACGCAAAGATCACAGGCATCACCCCATTCGATGAGACCCTCATGACGCAGAGCAATGGGAATGCGGTCGACCACGTTACGGCAGCACGTCAAGCACAGACCAAAAGACCGTCGTAGCTACTATTAGTAGCCCCCCCATAGATAGTACTTCAACCAACAAAGACCACTGCTAGTAGTACTACCAATCAAATAATTTGAATCATGAATTATTAATAACACATCGTCATAACATAAGCCATGCTTGGTGACCGCCCACACGTTGGACCGCAGGTCGAAACCAAGTCAAGTGGACACCGCGAGGCATGCACACTGTCGTGTCGCATGTCCTTCGCGACATGCGACACGACAGTGTGCATGCCTCGCGGTGTCCACTTGACTTGGTTTCGACCTGCGGTTAAATGATGCCAACCGCCATCAGCCCAAGATTACCACCACAAGCGAAACTTGAACGTGTGAATTTTAATTTGATCACGGAACCGCTCGGTCAGGATTTGTCGAAATTCGCACGGGTACTAACTATTCCTGTGCACAACGTTGGACTAATGCGCAATGTACTAACGGAAGACTACAGCAAGGACGTCATGGACATCCTGATGGCGGTGCTGTGCAGACAATTCGTCGGGAGGCGCATGGCACTCGATAATATGTTACAGCAAGTTGCACCAACTTCTAGCTGGATATGGTGGCGTTAGAGTAGTCGGCAATGGTGCTGTGGACTTTGACTAGTTCCTGGTTGAGTCGCTCGAGCACTCGGTTCGACGACTGGTACGCGTCGACCAGGCGTGTGGTGGCTGGGACGTATTTGTGAGGTCGACCGTGAGGCGACTCCAAAGTTGAGTGTGAGACGACTTGTTTGGATTCGTGGAGCGTTTGTACGAGTGCGTCCAACTCACTTCGGTTCAATAGTGATTGTGGTTGGTACTGTTGCTGCTGGATGTGGTTGTTCTGGTGTTGCTGCTTCAGGTCAGAGTGAGTCACGTTGGGAGGCGCCACTTTCGATTGCTTCCAATCCGCCGCAACCTACAGATCGCCTGTCAGTGACGAAGATGGGACGACGTGAATGAGGCACACGCACCTGGGCCAACTTTTGACACAAGATGCCATTTGCATAAAGCAGACGCTTGCATTCGAGCTCCATTGCCTTTGGCATTGGTTTCGTTCCAGAAACGGCATCGTTCCAAACTGCACTGTGTTTTTCTTGAAATCGACGCGTATGTTCTTGCAGCTCCGTCGACTTTTTCACAATGCTGTCTAATCGATCGACCAAACTGAAATCTGGCACGGCGTTGGTATCCCCAAATAGTCGCGTGTCTGGAGTCCGATACTTTGATTGTTTCAAATCATTTGCTGCTTGGCTCTCGAGATCGTTGATTTTGCCTTGTAGTTGGTGGATCTTTGCCAGCAACGGTTTCTGCTCTGTCATGGCGGCACGGAGATCCGATTCTAAAGATGCTCTCAGTTGTCGTGCCTGCTGGACTTCTTCACGAAGCAAACGAATGTGTTCGCCTCGTCGGTCACACTCGCCCTTAAGCGAATCGTATCCTTCCTGTGTGCCATCAATGTTTGTAATTGAGGAAAAATTCAAGATCGTACCTTCGACTTGATTAAGTCTGTCAACGTTCGCTGGTACTCGGACTCGACTTGAGCAAGTTTACTCAGCGCACGGGTGTGTTGTAACTGCACCAATTCTGCTTTTCGGCCTTCGTCACGAACTTTATTTTGAAGTTGGGCCAATTCGCGTTCCCAATCCAGTCGGGCTTGCTCCAGCTCGGATCGAAGAGACTTAGCAAGTTGTTGTTGGGTGTCTCCTTGCGTCTGCAGCAAACTTACATGAGTTCACATGCGATTGTCTTGACTATTAAGGACACAACACTCACTTTAGACAAGGTCTTGATGGTTTCGTGCGCTTGCAACAGGCGTTGTTGCAATTTATCCAAGCTTTGATGGAACTTAATCGATTGTTCGTTCCAGTGGAGCTCTGCTTGTTGGACGTTTGCTTCGAATGTTCTATAGCCGTATAAGGATAATGTTGGTTGGTTAAAGGTCGTCATTACCCTTTCATGTCGCTCATATCTTTCAGCTGCTGAGAAAGAGAACTCAATGTAGCATTTTCTTGTCCACGCAGGTCCTTCCGTTCTTTCTCCAATGTGTCAATCTAAAAATTAACCACTGAGATTTGGGATGGCAACGAGGATGGTCACGAACCGTGTTTTTTAGCGTTTGTTGCTCTTGCTTCCATCTCTCATTTGTTTCGCCTTGGGTTCTCAATAAGTTTTCGTGTGCGGCTCTCAAAATCGCGAGCTTCCTGTCCGAATCGACGAGCATCGATTCGATCTGAACCTTCTCCGCCTGCACCACGGCAAGCGAGCTCTTCAACTCTTGCTCGTTGCTATGTAGCTGGGCAATCTCGCTCTCCAACTACCGCAACACGTCAACAAGTGTAATATTCCCGAAGCTAGACGCACCCGTTGCACGCGATCTTCCGTCGAGCTGACTTTATCTGCGGTCACGGCACTCTGTCGCAATTGCGTTTCCAAACTCAAACACTTTCGCTTCATGTCGGACAGAGCCATTTCACCCATCGCCATGTTCTTCTCGAGCTGTGTGATGTGTGAATTCGCCTCGCTCAATTCGCCTCGAAGTGACTCGTTGGTCATTATCGTAATCTCGAGCTTGGACGTGATTTCTCGCAACGTTGAGTCTGTTTGCAATGCCAAAGTTTGGTCCACTTTGCCATTGAGAGCAACAGCACGTGTAAGATCTTGACGGAGGGAGCTCTCGATACCCTTGGCCTTGTCCAAATTACCTTCCAAGTCCCGACATCGATCTTGCATCAACTTCAGCTGCGCTTCAGTCCATTCACACTTGTTGCGAAGCGATATGGCTTCGCCAGCATCCTTGGTTGCCTCGATCAGTTGTTGCTGCGTTTTGTCGTTTTGTTCTTTCAACGCGTCGTACTGTTTTGTGCAGATTTCGGCCATCAGTTCTGCCTCCTTCTTTTGTGACGTCAACGCTTGTACGGTCGCATGGAGGTCTCCGACAGATCTCGTCAAGTTAATGACAGCGGCGTCTTTCTCCTTGAGCGTCGCTTCTTGTAAGCGGGTGCGATGTGCGAGCTCCTCTTGAAATTTGTCCCTTTCGTCGTTCAATCGGGCTTCAAATTCGACTTGCAGATCTGTCTTCATTTTCTGTTTTTCCCAGTGCGCGGTTTGCTGCACGGCGTCGACTTGCTGGTATGCCTGACTTCGTTCATTCAGTTCCAGTGTCAATTCGTCGTGTGCGCGAAGGAGATCTTCATATTTCCGATTCGCTTCACTCAGCTGCATGCGGAGTCGCGCGACATCGTCCTCAAGGCGGGAAACTTCTTGCTCCAAACGTTGGGTTTCCAGCACCGATTCTTCGAGTTGGCTCTGGTTCATCGACGCATTCAGTCGATTGCTCTCTTTGGCTGCCTCGAGGTCGGAACGGAGATCTTCAATGGCATCACGTGCACGCACAAGTAGTGCATTTCGTCGTTCGAGCTCTTGGACTTTCTCTTCGATCACTGTGCGCAAGTGGATATTCTCGGATTCGAAATCTTCGTCTTCGAACGCCGTCCCTAGACAGCAGCTTACCACACGCCTTCGTGTATAGATGGACGTCCTTGTGGACACTACCTTCTTTGTACTTCAGCAACTGCTCTTCCAGGAAGTTGATGCGTAGTTTCATGTTAAACCCTTCCTTCTGCAGCCGCTCGCGTTCCATTTCGCCTTCGCGAATCAACTGCAAGTCCATGTGTGGGTCGGACTCCATGTCTATCGGTGACGATGGTCGTGGAGGTCGTCCCTTCTCTCGTCACGGCCCACCGTACGCTTCCGAGTCTGTCCCTTGCTTGGTCGCGAGGAAATTTGGAATTTTTCAAATTTTCCTCGACCCGCGCCACCGAAACGCTTCATGGGCGATTTTACCGCCCGTCGCGGCTACTATTAGTATGCCATCAATCGTACTAACCATCTTTTCTTTTTTTGTTTGTCGATATAAAAAACCATATGAATCGCTGAATTTGTCCCATATAATTCTGCATAAAATCGTACCATTACACTGTAAAATTTTAACGACCCATTCACGTACAAGTGGTTTCACGGCGACAATAATTCACGACTGATATTCCTTCGTCCAAGCGTTGCTTGGTACAGCCCAACGCATCTTGGATCGACATCATGCGAGCGCGTTTGCGATCAAAATTGAAATTGGCGACTACTACGAAGGTTCGAAGCCCTTACCTTCATAGCACGGCGACGCTTGAGGACGCCTTTTCGCACGCAAGAACATAGTTCACACACTTGTCCCCTGTCGAAGAAAATAAGAGTACTAGTATGTGCTAGTTACTATGATCAAAGTACTAGTCGTTTCGTGAATTGGATTGTCCGTTGCACACCACATCAAACCGCACGGATATGGCGACCGCCGTGCCGTCGTATCTTCGGTCGACGTCAAGCAGCAAGGCGAAACGAGAGGCTAAGAATGACAAGCCCAAACCCGTGGACTTTCCTGTGCGAAGGGCGGTCCCCTCTGGCACGTCGTCTGCCGAAGATCTGTTGTACCGAGTGCGTCCTCCCGCAGTCCCCATCTCGATAGCTATCCCTCCCCCCTCAAAGTCCCCGAAACTTGAGTCCGCAGGTGGAGCGACGTCAAGTGTTTTGCAGTCCAAATCATCGGTGGAAACAAGGCAAAGCAAGGTACCCAGGTCCGATTCGCACGAGAATAGACAACGTACACTTCCAGCATCAACGACATCACAGCGCAATGTCCCAAACTACATGCGACACACAGTCAGTCGCGGATACAAAGACGGAGACTTGCATCACCCTGGAGAATCGTCCAAGGTGGTCAAAGCAAGGGAGGTCCCTACGCCCATGGGAAGAGATTTCACGAATTTGGCAACTTCAACAAAACGAACGGTAAGCATTTGACGCAAGAAATCATCAGTCAACTCACTTCTTCTTGGCAAGGTGTCAATGCAGCAACGAACATCCAGGTTACAAAGTTCCCTCTCCAAGCAGCAGACGACAGTAAGGGCGGTTCGTCGCAGCGGTGCTCCAAGAGTCGACCAAGGAATCCAGCGGAGGATTGCATCGTTACCTTCCGAAAACCAAGACAATGCTTCACTGGAAGCCTTTCCCGATGCATGTCAGGCGATCCCCGAAGAAGAAAAGGCATCGTCGCCCATCATTCCGTTTGCAGATCCGTCGCCCGTGACTCGAGACGGGGCTGGCGCCAACCTGTCCAAGCGCAGTTCGACTTCCCCCATTTCGGCAAGTGCGAATCAAAGAGGCACGGACTCTATTTCAAGTACTGTCGATGGCATCGTACCGTCATTGCGCGAAGACATTCACCGCCTTTCTTTGCAAGTGCACGAGAAGGAGGTCGAGTGCAGTCAAGTCCTATCCACGCTACGAGTTGCCGAACAAAACATGGAAAAAATGACAACGGCATGCATGCAATACAAGCAAAAGTCCGAGGCGTACGCAGAGTCGACGTTGACGCTGAAGCGGCAACTCGACACGCTTTCGCAAGAACTGATTGAGAGCAAGATGCAACTCAGCGACTTCAGAAAAGCCACGTTGAGTGCAACTACTACGCCACCACCTGCACCGTGCGACGAGAACGTTATAGCACTCAAGCTCCAAGTCTCGACATTGGAATCGGAAAAGATCGAGAGTGCAAAGCAGCTCGAGAACTTGAATCGCATTTGCGGCGAGCTGCAAATCCAAGTGAAAGCGTTCGAATCGAGCGAGTTTGAGTGGCGATCCGAACGAGAAAAGCTCGTCAGCCAGGAGAAATCGTTGCGGGACACGTCAGATGGTCTGCAACAAGAGGTTCGACATTTGAAAAAGCAGAACGACGATGTATTGAGTCAATTGACCCAAGCGAACGCCGCAAAGCCGGCAGAAGTCGACATCACCTCTTTACGCGACCAAATCAATGCACTTACAAGCGACAAGGAGCGTTTGGTGGTCAAATGCCAGTCTCTCGAAACTATGGTTCTGACCCAAACGGCGGAAATCAACGAGCTCACGGAAGCACACATCGTGTTTCAAGAGCAAGAGCAGTCTCTGGTCAGGCAAATCGTCGATATGAAGGACCAGCTGGCATCGCAACAAGCTGTGGCGTCATTACTGAAGAATCAAGTGTCTACAGCAGAGAAGCAGCTAGCTGTGGTTACTGTCGAGCGCGACGAAGCTGCGCAATCGTTTGCTACTGAACGATCTCAACTTGAAGATGATATCAAACAACTCGAGCAAGCAAAGATCGCTTTGGAATCCCAGGCAGTGAATGGCGCTGCTAAGCAAACTCAAGCGGATTTCACCATTCAAGAATACAACCGACGTGTCGACGCAGCCCAGGCAGCAACGGGACTGTGCGACATTGATTTTGCAAATGAATGCACCAAACTGAATGCCGAAATTACTACGTACAAGTCGATGATCGAGTCGTATGAAGTCGAGCTGTCCGAGGTAAAAGACAAGCTCGCGGAGGCCACAGCAGATCTTTTGGTGCAGCGAGGAATCGGCGACGAGACATCGAAACGCGTCGCTGCACTGGAGAGCGAGGTGCATCGTTTGGAAGAATCAACACATCGACTTCACGATGCCGAAGCAACTCTTGCACAGTTGAACACAGAGTTGAGCGTAGAAAGGAACTCGACGGCAGACCTTCGATCGGAGCTTGCGCGCACCCTCAGCTGCGTCGAGTCTTGCGAAGCTCAAGTGGACAAACTCGAACGGGACCTCGTCGCTGTCGGTGAAACGAACAAGGAGCATGTGATTCGCAACGGGCAGTTGGAAGAAAAAATTGCAGCCTTGAAAGGAGTCGCTGACGTTGAGAAGGAAGAGCGCGAACGTGTGACGCTGGAATTGCACAACACGACGATCGCCAAGGCCACTGCGATAACGTCGCTCGAAGATGAAGTCGTTGGTTTGCGACAACAGCTGGATATTATGAAGCAGCAAGCAGCCATGGTCGAAAACGTGGAAAAAGCACTTGCCCAACAAACGGCGCTCGTTGAAACGTATGCCACTGATGTCGCCCGATTGGATGAGATTACCAGCGACCGAAACGCGCTCCTTCTAGCCAAGCGTTCGTCCGATGCGACCATTGCGTCGCTTCGCCAAGAATTGTCCACACTTGACTCAAAGTTGACCAAAGTTGTCGCAGACTGTGACCTTCGACTTGGCGAAGCGCATTCAGAATTGGAAAGCGTCAAGATTTCTCTCGTAAAGTCCCAAGACCTCATGACGGAAGCCAGTGCTTGGAAAGAAAAATACGACGCGCTTCGACGCGAAGCTGATCGTCATGCTATGGACATGGACTCGGCGGTGGAAGAACAAGCACGCGCGAATGCAAACACCGAACGATACAAAACAAAACTCGACGAAATCGAAGGCAAACTCGAGGAGACGCAATCATCGTTGCGCACTTCCCAAGGGCAAGTGCAAGCGCTCACCACCGAGGTGAACGGACACCAGTCATTGGCAGCTCTCAACAATGCCAAGATTGCTTCTCTCGAGTCGGAGCTTCAGACGTTGCAGTTTCAATTGGAACAAGCCCGAGACTTGAGATCAACCGAATTCGAGCAAGTTCTGGCGGACCAAACCTCGAAACTTGACGCGCAAGACCACAAATTAATCGAAGCGCAGCAACGAGTCACTGAACTGTCCGAGGAAAACGACCGGCTCAAGCAAGATAACGTTGCTGGGCGTGACAAGCTATCCAGTTGCGATGCCGCTATGGAGGAGCTGCGACGTCATGACGAATCCAGTCGCGACAAGATCAAGTTACTAGAGCTCAAACTCAAGGAACTCAACGATGAACGCCAGCTAGCCCAATCGCGAATGCTGCAGTTGGAAGCGCAAGTTCGAGCTCTCTCCAGCGTCCCGGAACCATCCATCTCAACAGTTCAGCCAAGTGAGAGTGCTGCCGAGGCAACCATGCCAATGGCAACAAGCGGTGTGATCATACTTCACGGCGATGCGTCGGAAATCTATGTGGGTCTTGCGGACGAAAAGTCGGATCCATCGATCACGCCATCATCCATCTTGCCGGTGAGGAATTCGACTCGACTGTGACGTCTATTCATGCGAGACGAATGCAGGCTCTTGCAGCTGTGCCGCGTGGCGGAATCGAAGAACTGCACCGTGTGCTCCAAGGCTCTTCGTATATTGGGACTGGATCCCTGCGCGCAGGCTATGATGCACGTGTTGTGTCTGCAATGCCGATATTCAGTGTGTTTGTGCTGTAGAATGGGTATTTCCTCGGCAAAGATGCAACGAATGTCTTGTACGATCACCCAGACCCTGCCCTTCGTGGCATCATGAAGGAAGAACGGATATTTTCCAAGGGTGCCATCGCGTCGTTCGTTTATTTTGAAGGCATCTTGAAGCAAGCGTTGGCTTGTGTCGGTGCCGAATCCCATCCTGACGCTTTCAAGGTCGGACATTTCTGGCGTCGACAGTCGCCAATCGAATGTTTTGATGCTAGCTTGTTATGACACACAAACCGCTGATCGACAAGGGCCAACGTGAAAAGATCGTGCACTCGCTGTTCGAATCGGGTCAACTGCAAGGCGTCTTCTTAACGACGGACGCCCAGATGAGTCTCCGCGCGGTGGGGAAAGCGACGGGGTTGATTGTCGATGTGGGGGCCGACGCCACCTATATCGTTCCAATCTTCGAAGACATGGTGGTAAGAACTAGTGGTGGTCTCTGTGCCACCATTTCATGCGTTGGTTGGTGCCTCTAGATGGAGCATGCCGTGTTGAAGGTCAAATTTGGCGAAGATCAGCTGGTGAATTTCATGGTATCAATGCTGCTGTCTCAAGACTGCGAAGACTTCCACAAGATCCCACTGAGGTCGCAGCGGCGCATGGCCCGAACGATATTGGTGCGACAAGTGCCCTTGTGTCGTCGTGATGGTCACGGGTTGCAAACTAGGCATCGAATGGGCTCGTTGCCATGGATTTCTTCGACATGACGGAGAAATACGGCGGATTCCGCCGCAAAGACGTTCATGTGCTGCCAACTCTAGACCATCCCTTCGTGTGGGTCAAGGACACCCCGCCATCTTCCGAACAGCACCCGTACGATTCGTTGCCACGTCATTCCCTCACGCTGTACGAAGGCTCCATGCGACTTATTCGCAACAACTACCGAGCGGAAACGTCCTCAGTATGGCGTACGACATTGAGCGGTTTATCTGCCCGGAACTGCTGTGGACTCCATCACTCGACCCAGGTTCGTCTGAATTCGTTGCACCGTCCAGGTTTGATCTGCCTCGTGACCAGACTGCACATGCGACACCCCTCTCCACGCTGCCATTTTGAAGTCCATCTCGCTGTGCGATGAGTTCCTCCAGAGCGACTTGATCGCCCAAGTGGTGTGCTGCGGCAGCGTGTGTGCCCTCCCTGGCTTCAAAGATCGACTCAGCCACGAAATCCAAAAGGCCATAGGCCATCAAGCCGTCCATGTCGACGTGGTTCGAAAGACCCAGTACGCGCCGTTTGTCGGTGCGAGCATGTACGTCAAGGGTCTTCGCGACGGCGTCTGGATCAGCCGCGACGACTACGACGCCCGGGGACCTGCCATCGTTCATTCCAAGTGCTTCTGATCAATACACACTCATGTCAACCAACGATTCTGCCATGTCGCCGACTATTCCTTGGCCATTTCTTTCCACTTGTGCTTCAGGTCATGAGCTGTCTTGGCCAGCGTGGTATTTCTACCAAATTCCACATCAGTGAGATACCACGATGCACGAGCAGCATTCGTACTTGGCCTTTCGCAATTTGGACACAACGAGACCGATCTGAGATGCCACGATGTCCTGTGTGGACAAGTTCATTTGCGCCAGCTCGTTGAGACTTGCAAGTTGCGCCGTTTGGAGCGCTTCGTCCGCCGACGAGTCCTTTTCGAGCTCTCGCCGCATCGTTTCCAACTTGGACAGCAGCCCCAACTCGATTGTCGTCGGGGGCGCTGGGGTTTCGACAAAATCCTTTTTCCACTTGTTGCGCAATTCTTTGGCTGCCGTCGACACCTTGTCGTTGCTACATTTTCCGTTGCAATTTCACATGGAAAGGAAAAATGCCGACGTACACATGGTGACGGAGTTGAGCCACCGTCGCGATAATCTTGGTCTTCCTGAGCACGTCAAACGCCGTATGTGCCTACATCTTGTGTAAGTTCAAGTTCATGGAGGGATAGCGTCACCTGTGCAAGCTGGGCGATCGCCTCCAGCATGACATCGTTAGGCGATCCGTCCGCTTCGAGCGTAGCTTTCAACGCCAAGATTTTGTCTGCAGTCAATGAAGGCGCCGGTGGCTCCAATTTCCACGTGGCGGCAAGCGACTTGGCCATCTCAGCCAGTCGCGCATCGCTACAATCATTGCCACATTAGTGACGGCGGTGGGATTTCAACTTGCTGGCCTACGTACTCATGACGAGTCCACTCGACAACGCGTGCAGAAATTGCTGCAATTTGGGTATCGTTCAGTTTGGAGGCGATCTACGCACGGCAAAATTTGCGTTTCATTGCAACGCACAGTCGAGACACGTACAGGCAGCAGCAACTCGAGGGGTTCTTTCACGTCCTCGCCTGTAGCGCCGTGGATTCTCTCCAAAAGCACAATTGGCTCGACAGATTCCGGTACTGCAACTGGCGGGGGTGCTTCAGGCACCGAGTCCATTCCCGCGATAATGCGGTTCACGACTTCTTTGATGGTGTTTTTATGGTCCCGGAGGTCCATCTTGAGTGTGTCCGCCAAGTGCTGTCTCAGTTTGCGCGTCGTGAGCTGCTCGAGGTCGCCTGTGCTCAGCACGTTTCGGATTTCGTCCTCGATACGAACTTTGAGCACGTTGTCATCGGGTTTGTCCGGTTCTTCAGCCGCAACCTCGGACGCCGATGGTTTCTTCTTGATGGGCGTGGCATCGTCGTCTCGGGCAGCGGCGTCCACGTCCTTTTTCGACGATTTCTTGCGCTTTTTTGGCTTGCTGTCGTCGTCGGGGTTGGATTTCCGCTTGGACGACGACGACTTTTTCTTGGATTTTTTCGCTTCTTTTTTGTCCTTTTTCTTCGGTTTGATCGGCTTTTCGTCGTCGTCGTCGCTGTCGTTGTCAACTTCGTCATCTTTTTCGACTTCTTCATCGCGATCTTCGTCCTCGTCGTCATCTTCGTCGTCCTCTGGCGGTGGCGGGTCCATCGACGGGTTCATGTCGGACGGAACCATGTGCTTAAGGAGTCGCATGCTCTCGTCTTGTGCGAGAAAATCCTACACGACGTAGCGGAAATGACATGGCGTTCTGTCCGTTCGAGATGACAGAGTCGGCTACCTCTGCTTCCTCGATGGCCACTTTGAGATCGTCCATCGAAATGCTTCCTGGTGACTTCTTGGTACCAACAAATGGAGCTTGGGGGAATCCTTTGACGAATTTATCGTGCTCTTCTGAATTCCACAGCCTCGTTGTACCCTTCCTCATCAACGAACTATCCAACCACGTGAGTCAATGGCAAGACGTGACGGGGTGAGTACAATGTTGCACTTCCAAACCAGTACACGATCCGATAGTTGTCTGGGAAGCATTTCGCTTTTCTCAAGATCGAGCTGTGCGCGCCACCTACGTCAAGCATTCAGCACCGCCGTTCGTCTCTCGATCTTGCTGGATTCAGTTCAATTGCGTACCCAATGTGTGCAGTTTCGGTCGAAGTTTCTGTGGGTCACACACATACATAGGCCACCACGGGCTGCCCGTGAGGATTCCCCAGCCCACCGTGTCGTACTCGGGCAAGTCACTCATCTCGCTGCCTTCCGCACACAGGGTCGCACTTCAATCCTGCCTCCACCAAAACCAGCGGATTCCGGATATTGTCTCCGGATACGCGCAACGCGATCGATCGGAATTTTTGTGCCTCAATTCGCGCCTCGTCACCAAGTCGGTTTGGCGCCACAGGACGGTGCCATGCAAAGCCAAAGCGCTTCCACCGCCGCTGCGTCCAAGCGCGCATGCTATTCCCATTCGGTGGGCTCGATGTGCTACGCATCGTTGGTCGCTATCTATTCTTGCATCATCCGTGCTGTTTCGGACCGTCCGCATTGCATGTAAAATTGAATTCCATGTATGTGCAGTCAAGAAGTGCTGGACGCGCCGACAGCGACAACCTACGGCGCGGCGCTGAATCCAGACAAACTGCCGCTCTTGAACGGACGCACGATAGCATCATCAAACCCTACGCGGCACTTCAGAGGAATGAAGCATGCAGCGGTCTGAAAAAGTACCCAGCTCCTTGCAAATCACTTGAATGGCATCAACTTGACGTGGCAGCAGTGCTCGAACTGTCGCCGCGTCCAGTTCTTCAAGGCGGTCAGGAGTGCGTTGATGTATGTTTCACAGGTTAAACGCACCGACGGCCGCGCGGTTGTGGGCTAAGAACCGAACACGCAAGTTGTCCACGGGGGTGAGGGCGACCGTCGAGCGAACGGCGTGTTCGGCTTTTTCAATCCGCGCGAGGTGGTCCTAGTGTTGGATACCCAAAGAAGGGATGTCGTGCTTTCGTTCGTACGGGGTTTGCTGCGACGCCAAATGCCAGTCGCGAACGCAAACACGGTGAAGCGGCGTAGTTCCAATTGGGAAGGCCGATCTGTTTCGAAATCTAAGACAACACCGTCATTCGGTCAGGTTGTTGGAGGAGGCAGTTGGAGGACGACCTGCCGCACGCTCGCCTTGGTGAGATTCTCCAGCGGACTAACGACTTGAAACTCTGTGGCAGCTACGAGACCTTGAGCAACGAAGGTGTCAGTCCTGCCGTATGAAAAAATAACAACGCACCAAGTCGCGTGGGATCAAATTTGTCATCGGCGTTTGTCCCGTTGAACAATACTGGGGCCACGCCTGGGCTGCACGAACAACTCAGTGTGCCGATTCGCAATACAGAAAGTTTGGACACCTTTGGGCTTTCACGCGTTCGGCAACTTGGCTCAATGTTGTATACAGATTCGTCTTGCAATAGTAGCAACTGCGCAGCTGTAAGGAAGGCGCTCTCCAACCATAGTCAAGCGCAAACACACCTTTGGCCTTTGTTCTCGACGTAGCGGGGATCCTCTCCTTCGCTTGTACGTGTCTCCCATAGCGGAATGCCAATGGCCGTTGCCACGTCTCGTGCCAGTGTGAGCTGGTCCTGGGACAAAGCTGCGGACACCCCAAGACATGCAATGCTGTTTTCAGGAAAGACACGGTGCACGAGCGCGGCCACCAAGGATGAGTCCACTCCGCCAGAGTACGCTACCACATTCACATGCTTGGACGACCCAGCGTGCCGCACTCGCGCGAGAAGGTTCTCCAGCAGCATCGCGTCCGATTTTCCCGATCTTCGGACAATATCCGGACACCCGACGGATAACTGTATGCCATGCATTCGTTCCCAGTCATACGAGAAACGCACTGCATCGTGGCATGGTTCGTCGAGTCCTCAGCACGAAGCTGCAGATCGCAGGCGCGCGTGCGCAGTGCGCATATACCCACAGTGGCTCTATTGCCATCAGCACAACCCCCCCCCCCATTCACACAGCCGCCATATTTCGTCGTCACACAATTGCATCGAACTCAGGTTGAGTTGAAGTTGACACATGGATTTTAGCCAATGGGAGGCCACTTCAAGTAGCCAATCACAGCACGAAGCCCAAGATTCCGATCTTCTCGGGCAGTTTTGAATTTGAAAAGTTGGAAAGACCGCCGACGACCGATGGCCGGACGTGCTGTACGCGGCGAAGAAAACGGAGGAGCGGCGGAAATGGAGCGCAAGTCGCCAGCGGTACTTTTGACGCCATCCCAAACGCTCCTGCAACCGTCCTTGCGCAAGCTCCACGCGGCTCGTCAACTCGGTGGCACGAGCCAGAAGTCGTTGGATGACGCAACTGCGGTCACCGTGGTCTATTCGTCGTTCGAAAAAACGATCCTTGACTTCAATGCAATGATCGATGCCGACATGGTCGAACACGTGGCGACAACACTGCCATGTTGCAAACAATTGCTCCCCGTCGACCCCCCGGTCCGACGATCGATTCCGTCGTTGGGATCGCGCTTTTTTCTTCACACGACAACCGCTCGCAAGCACGATGACGTCCCACATGGATGGAACCCGTTTGCCAATTCGTTTTGCATCACCCGTAACGCCTAATTTTATTCGTGGACTGACCCGTCCGCCTAGCTCCGTCTCGTTGACTGATCCTTCGTTGTCTCGATTCCTGGCGCAGGTTTCGTTGCAGACGCAGGGTACGACTCCAACGGCGTGCCTTTGATCGCGGTGAACATGATGCAGTTGTACACGGACCGCAACATGGACGTCGGATTGCACGTGTACAGGCACTCCTTTCGCTCTTCCTTCTACACGAACAGCGGGTTACGCCATGCCCCTCAGCTGCATGGTACGTCACCGTAAAGTTTAAGTTGTAGCCCTCGGCCACGTGCTTGATCTCTTCATATGTGAGCTCGATCGACTGGTCGTACCGGTCGTCCTCAGCGCCGCTTCCGTTTTGCCAATGGTACAGCAACGGTCCCAAGTTGATCCAGACTCCGCCTGCCACATCCATAAAACACCATCGGCATCCCGGCGGGCAAAACGCATGGCGCATCCACAACTCGAGCCAGTACCTGGTTTTAACAAGCGCTCGAACGCTTCAATGAACTCGATCACGTTGGGGGCGGCGTCGATGAAGAAGCACGTAACTATGCAGTCCCACGCGTCTGGCAACAAAGCGCGTTAAGTTGTGCACAGGACTCAACGAGCCAAGAACTTGGAAAGCAGTTGACATTCGGCGGCGGGACGGCACACCACAGGAGGATTCTGTACCTCGCTCTTGCGAATACACTTCGAGGAATTCGCCAGCGCACATGGAAAAGTTGGGTTCCGCGCCTACGGAGCCCATATGTACAGTCATGCGAACGGCAACGTGTCATGCGAATCCAAAAGCGAGATCGGTGTTGGGACCATCCATTCTTGCTACAAAACGTTTTCGCGTGAACGTACCCGATGGCGTCGCAGTCAAGGCGAGCAGGGAGTCGGGGGCGACATCGGGGATAGTCACGGGCCGAGCAAAGTCGTCAAATGTCATCACGTTGGATGGGTTGTCGATCCAAGGATGCACGGTGTACGCGTCGGGCTGCCGGGCGCTGTGCATGAAGTAAACAACGAATCGAATGGAAAACAACGTTGCGCAGCAACCATGTACCAGTTGAGGATAAAGTTGCTCGTGAAGAGCATTTGGTACGAAAACTCGTTGCCCTGGGCGGCATACCCTGCCGACACAATCTCCAGCGCCAATCGCCCCAGCCCTGCGCCGGGGACAAGCACCTTTTGCAAGTTCCTAACAAGACCACTTGTCAAGCATGTACGAAGAATCGGGGTAGCTCTATCCACCTGTTGTCTTCGCTCACAGGCAACACACGCTTGAGTTCGTCTAGAATTGGTTTGTAGCATCGCTCGCGCTCTTCCGCGCCCTACACGATGTCTCGTATGGTGGTTGAGAGGATGGAAGTTGGGTACCTCAACGGCCCAGTCCCGCACGAGTTGATGGAATGTGCTCTTGAGCTTGGAGTAATGGCGATATGGTGTCTTCATCGGCTCCTTCAAGTTGACGTGGGTCGGGAGATCCACCTCGGGCCCAAAGTTCGATTGCATCGCGCACACTTGGTCCCAAAACTCTTGGTTCTTTTTTGCACATCTCTAGAGCAACCTGCTTGGGAAACATGTTCAAAACGTGGGGCTCCACCAGCGTTGCAGGAATGCTGTCTTTGGCAGTGAACGCTGGGAGTCGGCGCGCATGCTTTTCACTCAGACGCTTCAGGTGCTGCTTCTTGCGAAAGCCCTCCCGCCACACGTAGCTTTCATATTCCTTCATCGAGAGCAACACTTCAGCATAATGCGCCAACTCTTCCTCGTCCATCTCGTCTACCGCCGCTGCCGCACCACGAAACACCGGCGATCACCAATGCGACCTCTGTCGAAAAAAGTAAATGAGCATCGCATATAAATGAATCACTTTCATTGCTGTGTCGGCATTTGATTTGCTATAATATCGGAACGAGTTTGCATTTATAGCCAATCGTAGAGGTGAATTCTATTGAAAGACCAACATTCATGATAAATGTTAACTGTAAAAAATAAAATAGTGTATGGCGCGCGAAGGGATGAGGTATACAAAACCCTATACAAATGTGCAACGAATTTCAAATTCGTGTTGGAGATCTCTTGGCATTTGTATGTGTTCAAGAATAAATTGCCATATTTATATACATTCCCTCCACCATTTTCAGTGACGAGGGCGGGAACTCGAGTCCGCCGCCGCCATGTTCTACTCGCAGCTCATCCTCGCGAAGAAGGGTCCACTCGGTCAAGTATGGCTAGCTGCACATTGGGATAAGAAGTTGACCAAGGCCACCATCACAGCAGCTGATGTGGGGCAAGCCGCCGACTCCATTGCAAACCCAGTGGTGCCACTCGCGCTGCGTGTGTCTGGTCACCTCTTGCTTGGGGTCACGCGCATCTACAGCCGCAAGGTGAACTACCTCTTTTCCGACTGCAGTGAAGCTCTCGTCAAGATCAAAATGGCATTTCGACCTGGTGTCGTCGATTTGCCGGAACAGCAAGTGACTGCGAACCCGAGCTCCATCAACGTGTCATCGTTCGGTGAGTTCGACGCGCACATTCCCTACGACATCCAGTACGTTCCATCGCACGAACTCTCGTCCCCCAAACATCCCGTGAGTCTCACATACGTGCAGTGCATTGGTCGCCCCTTCCTTGACGGAGTGGATGACGACCCCGTCTCAAACGCAAGCGCGGCGGCAGGACATCACGTTGGCCGACATTACCGACCGGACGCAAGATGACTCGTTCGGTGGAACAGGTAGGCTTGCATTGTCCTCGACGCTCCGTCGTTCTTGAACGCTCATCGTCTCGTGCGCAGACTCGTTTGAAGATTCGTTTGGCGGTGGCGATTGGCAGGCCTTTGACATTGACAGCAACCAGGAAGTAGGTCATGCCACTTCGTACCCCGTTTCTCTCATGTCGTCGATACGTCTAGTTGGACTCGAGTACGATAAGCGACATCGAACGCGCGCGTGACGGTGACCCCAGTGGGCTCGTCGTTGCCCAAGACACAAGCATGCTCTTGGACAACTCAAACACGGACGTGAACAAGCCTCAACCTGATGACGACGTTGACATGTTCCAGACGGACAAGGACGACCTCGACATGAACGCGGACGTGCCAGACATAGAGATGGGAATGAACCCTGACGACTCGAACGCTGACCATGGCATGGAGATGCCGCCTACGCCGCCACGACCCGAGGAAGCATCTTCGCAGAACCTGTCGATCGATTTCGCGATCGACGAGGACGGAAATAGCCTGGAGCCGCAAGCGCCGTCGCAGAAGAAGCTGCGCAAGCGCAAGATTGGCCGGGATTCCATGACCGAGCTCTCGTCTGCGTTCATCAAAAAGGTGCGTGCGGTCTTTTGAAAGCGGCGAACATGTTGTTCATTGCTGGTCGTCTAGGGCTTAAAAGACGTGTCCGATATCGTGCGCGTGCGCGGACATGTGTCGCAGAAGCGGCAAAAAGTGGCCGACAGCTCGCCATGGACGCGGCTGAGTGCGCCATCGACAGTGTCGTTGTCATCAGCTTTGCTCGACATGTTCAAGGTCACGATGAACCAGCACAAGTTGCCAGCATCGTTGCAGGCCGCTGCAGAGAAGCGCCAGGATGGCGACGACGCGCCCGTGGAACGCATGCGGCGCCAGAGTCACATGGGAGCTGGATCGTATGCCGAACAGGACGAAGACGACCTGGTCCCGCACGCAGCGGAAAAAGTCGACCAGAACAACGCGGACGAATTTGAATTTGGAGGTGGACAGGAGCTGGAAGCGCTGGATCATGGCATCGAGATGCGCGACGACGATGAGCAAAAAGAAGAGGAAAGAGAAGTGGACGAAGACGCCGTCCATCTGGGGCTTGATTTGGACTTGACTCTGGCACCCGTCAACGATATCCAGGCGAATCTGGGCACATTGGAAGAGTCGGCGGCTGCAACAACGACGGCAGTGGACCACAAATGGCATCCCCACACGGTCAAAGTGCTCCGCGTACTGCGGCAGGCTCTCGAAGACAAGGTGAGGAGCTGAATTTATGGTGGTTCGTGCCGAGCCATGTTGACAATGACGATGAATGGCTAGGAGACGGTGTCGTACAAAGCCCTGGCGAAAACAACGCGAAGTCGACGAACAGCAGCCGCGCTGTTTTTCGAAATGCTGCAGCTCAAAACACTCGACTTCATCGATGTCGACCAGCCCAAGCCTTACGGCAACATCCACATTTCGAAAACCACTCGGTTCATGGAGTCTGTCCCGGCTGTCGACGGCATGTAAGCTCCGGCGCGTCAAGTTGACTTAATTTCCATTTACGTTTTACACAAAACACATCGCTGCGACAAAAATGACATGGGCTCAACTACTTGGCCGACGTCCGTCATGCAAACAGCTCTTGCGGGTTCCAGGTCCTTTGGCGCAGCTGGAACTTCGAAAAAGTCGCCGCGTCGGCACTGCCCCACCGGCCTCGCTCTCTTGCTCTTTTTGCCTAACGCTAGGAGCTCACACACACCACACCGACCTGGGCGCCAAAACAACTCGCTTGGCTACGTTTTTATGAACTAACGCAAGGCCTCGACTTCAACTCCGATGATCGAAGGAGACGATCAAGTGGAGAGGCCCGCGCCGTCCTGTCAGCGTCCGTCGGATTGGCGATGCGCTGCCGATCGGACGTTCGGATGCACTTGGGGCGAGGTAGGCGCTCCTTATTCTAATGTGCGCCAGGATCTTATTTTTAGCGCTGTCGACGGCTTGCTTTAACTGCTGCGAAAGTTATAAATACGCCGTCGGCGCAGTCGCGTTCAGCTTCGAGAGAGAGAGAGAGATGTCGAAGGCCGAGTACCGTCTGGTCAAGGCCAAGCTCCGGACCGCATGCAGCCAGCGTCGCATTCGTCTCGAGGAATTCATGAAAACGTTTGATGTGCACAAAACCAAGAAAATCACGACGGAGCAGTTCACGCGCGCCATCGACGCGAGTGGAATCCGCCTCTCGCCAGGCGAAATAGACCTCTTGGTCACCAAGTACAGGCTTCCGGACGACCCACGCACCATCGACTACCGGCGATGCTGCGACCTCATCGACAAGCCATGCACGATCAAGAACGCTGAGAAACACCTGACAACAACCCCGTCCAAGCCGACGAAAGCCACCGCGTCGTCGTCCGTCACCGTTCAGCACGTGCTTGTCGACGACGAAGCGTTGCGATCCGTCAAGGACAAGCTCGCGACGGCCGTTCGCACCAAGGTGCGTCTGCCTTCTCGCTCACGGAGCCTCCACTGTGGTGTGCTGCCACGAATGACTTGTGCCCTCATCTCGAATGTTTTCCACGCAGGGCGTTGTGCTGAAAGACGTGTTCCATGACTTCGACAAGAACAACTCGGGCGTTGTGACGAAAGCGCGGTTTGTGCGCGATCTGGCGTCGGTGATCGGCGAAGTCTCGCTGCGGGAAGTGGACGCGATCGTCAAAGCGTATGGCGCAGGGCCGTTGGACGTCAACTACAGACAGCTGCACTGGGACCTTCAGCAAGGATCGTCAAGCGCAGGCTCCGACTCGTCGGGAAACAACAGCTCGTCGCCGCGCCCGCGGCGCCGCACGTCGAACCAAACCAGCGCCACCGACGTCGAGGCCGTGGAAGGGCCGTTACGAGACATCGTCGCGCGCGACCGCATTCGCATGAAGAACTTCTTTACGGACTACGATCGGATGCGTTCTGGCAAGTGCGCGGAAGGCCAGTTCCAACGCGCTGTCAAAGTTTGCTTTGGCGCGCTCACGGAAAAAGACCTCGAGCTTCTCGTCACTGCTTACAGCGTGCCGTCCACACACCCAAGCCACGAACGCAAAGTGGACTACGTTGCGTTTTGCAAGAGCGTGAGTTCCATCTTGCCCGTTCCACGGGACAGCGACGACGAACGAGTGCATGTCGACGTTGCACCGCTTCCAGTCGCCCCATGTACCCGCGATACCCGCGGTGATCTCACGGACGCCGAAGCTGCGTCATGGAACGACGTGATGACCCGACTCAGCCACACTGTCGCGACCCGCCGCATCCTCCTCAAACCACTCTTTTGCGACTTTGACCGAGGGAAAACCGAGTGTGTCACTTGCGAGCAGTTTGCCCGGGTACGTTTCGGCGCGGCATGTCGTTTATGACTTCAGTGGCCTTTGTTGAGCGAACCAGTGGGTGTCTGACGTGGCGCCATGGGATTGTTGTTGCCATCGATCGTTCGGATTGGCCATGGAGTGTCGTCGGGTTGTTTGCCGTCGTTCGGATTGGCCATGGAGTGTCGTCGGGTTGTTTGCCGTCGTTCTGATTGGTCATGGAGTGTCGTCGGGTTGTTTGCCGTCGTTCTGATTGGTCATGGAGTGTCGTCGGGTTGTTTGCCGTCGTTGTGATTGGCCATGGCGTGTCGTCGGGTTGTTTGGTGTCGCAGGTTGAACTTCAAACGGTGGCATGGTCCATGTGGAGCCACGGGAGCATTTTGGGTGGCTCGAATCGATGCTATCGCCATCCATCAACTCGTCGATCGTGTCGCACGCGAATGACATGCGCGCGTGCGTAGGTTCTGGCAATGTACAACATGTTTTTGACCTCGGCTGACGAGAAACAAGCCATCTTGAAACGATACGCCAGCACGCGCCTCAATACGCTGCCGGCATCTCGCCTCGCGTTCGACAACAAAGCGTTTGTGAACTTTAAGACGTTTTGCTTGGACCTGGACGAGTTCCAGCGCCGCCTGTCGGCCACTGCCTCGACGCCTGCTGCTGCGACGCCCTTGACCGGCCACTCGCCGAAAGCTGACGGTCACGTGTCCGAAGCTAACACCCAACGCACCTTGCCCATGCTATTGCGATATCTCAAACAAAAAGCCAAGCGCGACCGGATCCGCATCGACGAGTACTTTCGCGACTGCGACAAGCTCCGCAAGGGCAAAATCACGCGGTACGTTTCTCGCGCTTTGAACGATGCGCCGTGTATCGGATTCGAAATGCCGTGCCACGTACCTTGCGCAGTCAGGTCTTTCGTCGGACATCGTCTTGGCGACGATCGACCTCATGCCGTTCGCATGCCCTTGAACGGATTTCTGCGCATGCAGTGTTGAATGGGCGAGCCCATCCTCGTTATCGCTTGAGCTGGCCTTGGGATTTGAGATACACGTGGCACATAACTGGAGGCATGTCGTGATGTGGTTTACCAACAGGTCCCAATTTGCGGCGGGGTTGAATGCCGCGGGGTTTGTTTTGAGCAATGCGGACGTGGCCGTCCTGTCCGACGAGTTCAAGTATGCCTCGGACCGCGACGTCGAAGGCGCCGCGCTCGTTGCATGGACGCGCTTCGCCGATGAAATCGACTCAGTCTTTACTGTGAAGGGGTAGGACGAGCTAGGTCGGCGCAACTCATCGTGGAAATAGACTTGAACGAGATCCCACCAAGGACATTCGCCAAGCCATCGAGGTTGCGGAGCAGACGGACGCCGTCGTTGACACTGTGCGTTTGGAGATCGGACGCTCGATGGCGCTTCATGTCCCTCGACTTTCGTGACCGGCCGCATGGAATAGATTCTCGCACCGGAAGACGAAGCCAGTGTTGTGGCAGCCTTGCAAGAGATGGCGACGATTATCCAGCAACAACGCTTGGACATTCAACCACCGTTTGAGGACTTTGACTTGTCGAACCAAGGATCCGTGTCGGCGTCCAAGTTTCAGCGGGTGTTGTCGATGGTGAACCTGTTGCCATCGAATCCAACGACGACACGGTTGCTCACGGTCAAGTTTTCCGAGCGCGGCAATGCACCCCACTTGGGTGTGAGCTCGACGTGCGATGTCAACTACCGCGCGTTTCTATCAGCATTGACCAACCTTGCCCCGGGCAACGACGCATCGTCGACGACGGTGTTGCCGGGTACGACGATGTTGGACTTGAGATTCTCACAACGACGATATCCAGGGGCTAGGGAATTCCGTTTGCGCCAGGCACATGGACACGGAGACCCATTGACGGCGGAGTCCACCCGCCGCCACGCAAAGCCAGCGCATGCCGTCGCGCTGGAGGCGCTGCTCAAGGATATTCGGTACAGGGCTGGCGTGGATGCGATATGGATTTGATTCGTTTTTGTATTTTTCGATTCGATACCATTTTCTCGAAATTACTGGGTTTGATTGGCTGAATTTCATTGTTTTTTCTTGTATATTGACTCGTTGTCGGTGTGGTAGATTGCAAACCGACACGAAACGCATCCGGCTCAAGCAATTCTTCACCGAGACGGACCGACTGCGCTGTGGGGACATCCCGGTGGCCAAGTTCCACACGGCGATCAACCGTAGCGGGCTCCATGTTGATGCGAACGACGTCCTCACTCTGAACAAAGCTTTCCAATCGACGACGAAGCCCGACTTGATCAACTACCGAGCGTTCATTACGGCCGTCGAGTCCACCGCCCACGTTGAGGTGAGTTTCCACAACGAGAAAATGTACTGCTCATAACATCTCCTCCGTGAGCATGTATCAGGATTGTCGAGATGACATTGCCGTAACTAAGCCATCTGAAGCCTTGGACGCCCTTCTTGGACGAATTCGAACGACCGTGGACGTGAAGCGGTGAGAATTCCCTGTGGGCGTCGGCAGTAGCGGAATGAAGTGGTTTAGGCTGCATATCAAGCCGTATTTTGAAGACTACGATCGGAATTGCCTGATGCACGTGACCAAGACCCAGTTCGCGTCCGTGCTCGACATGATGCAACTCGAATGCTCCCCGCAGGAAATTTCACTTCTCACGTCGACGTACTGCGTCCGCCACGGCCGCGAAGTCAACCCCGACGTCAACTACCTCCGGTTCATCCAAGACGTGGACCAAGTGTACTCACACTTGAAGCATCCAGTCGGGGTCAAGGCTGCTGTCAAGACCATCGCCAAGTAGATTCGTATCGCCTAGAATCCCTGGAAACACGACAAATATGCATGTACACGATTCCACCTGACTGTTTCGTCCACTCCTTTGCATCGCGCGCGAGATCCATGGGTTGGATCTCGCGTGCGTTGCGAAGAAGTTCAGTGTTGTCAACCACCGCTCTTGAGAAAATTCGACCTGTTGTGCCCCTTGCGTCTTGTCGTGTCCTTGGGGAGGGCAGCCACGCATACACGAACTCGGCAAGCACAACGGCCGTTGTCTGTCGTTCTCTTTTCATCCCTCCCTGCCACATTGCGACGACTTGCCTCCCATAACGACTCGAGAGTTCTGCTCGAGCTCCACATCATCGCCATCGAGGGTTGGGAATTTACCAGTATTAGTACTACTAGTACGAATTTTCGTTCGTACTCCATCACTGTCGTTCAACAACCTGAGAGGTATGTAAGTACTAGAGGTACTAGTGATAGACAAAGTTCCAGTTAGTACCTACTATTAGTACCTTCTGCATACTATCCAAGGTTCGATCCTCGCGATACGATTGGTCCGTCGGATGAAGTGAGTGGCAGGGCACATCTCA
The DNA here is from genome assembly GCF_000520115.1 of Aphanomyces invadans. Taxonomy (NCBI): domain Eukaryota; phylum Oomycota; class Saprolegniomycetes; order Saprolegniales; family Verrucalvaceae; genus Aphanomyces; species Aphanomyces invadans. The sequence goes on from NW_008580157.1 coordinate 1,308,391, forward strand.
GTGGATAATTCAATATGATTGGCTGAAAAGAATACGTGTTCGACAGATGATTGGCTGAATATCGTGGGTGACGCCCCAGTTTGCGGCCAGAATCGATTCGACCGCCTCGACACCAATGACGCAGTGGGGGAAGCTCGCGTCCGCCTCGCGCTTACTGCGCCGCACGATCGTGCAAACGAATGCATCCCACCCGGCGAGAGCCTTCTCGTCGGCACCGCACCCGTCCGAATCTTTCTTGAGCGGCACTAACAACGTCTACGTTGACGAAATGTACAAGACGTGGACGCAAGACCCCAAAAGGTACGGACGCACGTGATATCAACGTGTCGCTGTCAATCATGCGTGAATAGCGTGCACAAGTCGTGGGACGTGTACTTCCGCCAAGTCGAACAAGGTGCGCTGCCAGGCGAGGCGTTTATCCCTCCCCCGACTGTTCAACCTGGTGTCACTCCTGTTGCGCGTTCCGGCGCTGCGGCCGCGAGCTCGTCCACGGACGTGAACCACGCGTTGGGCTTGAGTTACTTGATTCGCGCGTATCAAAGCCGTGGACATGAAGTCGCCCGGTTGGACCCGTTGGGCTTGGACGTCCGCCCGCCCCTTCCCGAACTCGACATTTCCATGTATGGATTCACGGAAGCCGACTTGGACAAGACGATCGCGATCCCTAAAAACTTGTACGTGGACTCTAACCTTGCAGCACGTCTATGCTCCCACGTGCCCCCTACCGTGTGTCATTCACGCAAAACATTCTGACCTACGTCATGCAGTGCGTCGGGCGTCACGGGCTTCCTCGAAGAATTGAGCGACGGCCAAAACCCAACCTTGCGCTACATCTTGCAGCGCCTCAAGGAGACGTACACGAGCTCGATCGGCGTGGTAGGCGAACCCCACCCGTCCTCGTCCACCGCAGAGCTCATCTCGCGTGTTGTAGCAATACATGCACATCGCGGACCGTGAAAAGTGCAATTGGATTCGCACCCACTTGGAATCTCTGGTCAAGAAAGACGAAACAAAGGAGAAGAAGATGCACATTCTGGAACGGCTTGCGTTTTCGGTGGTGTTTGAGCGCTTTTTGGGCAACAAGTACAACACTACCAAACGGTTTGGTTTGGACGGCGGGGAATCGCTGATCCCGGGCCTCAAGTACATGATTGATCGCGCGACGGAGCTGGTTCGTCCTGTGATGCTGTTGCATGCGTTGTGACCGAATCGTCTAGGGCATGGAGCACGTTGTGATTGGGATGCCCCATCGTGGTCGGTTGAACGTGCTGTCGAACGTGATCCGCAAGCCGATCCACCAAATCTTCAAGGAATTCCAGGGCACGCACGTCGATATGGGCAAGTACAGCGAAGAGCACGCCGACTGGAGTAACTCTGGCGATGTCAAGTACCACTTGGGCACGTCGTTCGATCGCACGTACCCCGATGGCCGCAAGGTCCACTTGAGCTTGGTGGCAAACCCGTCCCACTTGGAAGCAGTCAACCCTGTCGTGGTCGGCAAGTGTCGCGCCAAGCAATTCTACTTGGGCAATGACGATGACGCCGACACCAAGGTGATGCCGCTCCTACTTCATGGGGACGCCGCGTTCAGCGGACAAGGTGTTGTGTACGAAACCATGCACTTGGCTGAATTGGAAAACTACGACACGGGCGGCACCGTCCATGTCGTAGTGAACAACCAAATCGGGTTCACCACCGACCCCAAGAACTCGCGGTAGGTGTTGAATGTGGCACGTTTCACTGACGTGTCTGCCGTGTGAGCTCGGAGCCTGGTCTGGCCACGCACTTCATCTGTTGTCAAATTGATACGGGCGAATCAACGCAGTTCGAGCGATCGACTCACGTGTGCTGTCCACAACTAGGTCGTCGCAGTACTGCAGTGACGTCGGCAAGGCGATGAACGTCCCGATTTTCCACGTGAACGGCGACGATCCGTTGGCCGTGGTCAAGGTGTTCGAGTTGGCGGCGGAATGGCGGTACGCTTTTTCTTGATTCCGATGCACGGCTCACGACCCACGCCTAGTCAAAAGTGGCGCTCGGACGTGATTGTCAATTTGACGTGTTATCGTAAATACGGCCACAATGAAATCGACAACCCGTTCTTCACGCAGCCGCTCATGTACAAGAAGATTGGAAGCATGCCGAGCGTGCTGGACTCGTACTCGGAGCAACTCATCGCGTCGAACGTCGCGACCAAGGCCGAGACGGACGCGATCATTCAAAAGGTGTGGGACTTTTACGGCGAAACGTTTGAAGAGTCCAAAACGTGGGAAGACAGCAAGAAGAGCGACTGGCTCGCCAACAAGTGGGAGTCCTTCAAGAGCCCGACGCAGCAGTCGCGCATTCGTACGACCGGCATGGACTTGGACAAACTCCGACACATTGGCGAGCGCCTCACGGCCATCCCGGACGGATTCCAGCTCAACGCCCAATTGAAGCGTATTTTGGCTGCCAAAGCTCAAGCTATCCAGTCGGGCGAAGGACTCGACTGGGGTACCGCTGAAGCGCTTGCTTGGGGCGGTCTCCTCCTCGAAGGCAACCATGTGCGCATTTCCGGTCAAGACGTTGAACGAGGCACGTTCAGCCACCGTCATGCTGTCTTGCACGACCAAGATACCAACCAAGAGTATGTGCCGTTGAACACGCTGGCCAAGTCCGTCAACCCCGCGACCGCCGTCACAACGCCGGGCGAGCACACGCAAGCGCCGTTTGTTGCGTCCAACTCGTCGCTGTCCGAGTTTGCTGTCCTCGGGTAAGGCGCCACCACAAGGTGGGATTGCCGTGGTCATGTCGTTTGGGTAGGTTTGAGCTCGGGTACTCGTTGGAAAACCCGAACGCGTTGGTGATGTGGGAGGCGCAATTTGGTGATTTTGTCAATGGCGCGCAGATCATTGTCGACCAATTCTTGAGTGCCGGCGAAGACAAGTGGATGCGCCAAAGCGGCCTCGTCATGCTGCTGCCCCACGGGTACGAAGGACAAGGCGCCGAGCACAGTTCGTGCCGCATCGAACGATTCCTCCAGCAAACGGACGACGACCCGAATATTGTGCCACCCATGGACGAGTCGAATCGCATGCAAATTCAACAAACGAACTGGCAAGTCGTGTATTGCTCGACCCCCGCGCAGTACTTTCACGCGCTGCGCCGCCAAATCCACCGCGACTTCCGAAAACCCCTCATCTCGGTGCAACCCAAGTCGCTTCTGCGCCTCAAGCAAGCTTCGTCCAACTTGGCCGACCTCGGCCCCGGCACCAAGTTCCACCGCTTGCTTCCGGATCCCGCCACAAACCTCGTTGCCGACGACCAGATCAAGCGCGTTGTCTTTTGCACGGGCAAGCTCTATTACGAGCTGGCTGCCGAGCGTGAAGAACACGGCATTAAGGTATCGTCGAGTCGCATGCGACCACTCGAGTCACGCTCGTGGCTTGTAGGACATTGCTCTGGTGCGCGTGGAGCAGATCGCGCCGTTCCCGTTTGACAAGGTGGCTGAACAAGCTGCCAAGTACAAGAACGCCGAAATCAAGTGGGCCCAAGAAGAGCCTGAAAACATGGGGTTCTGGTCGTATGTGGCTCCCCGTATCGAAACCGCGTTGACGACGATCTCGAAAGACTCGCGACGCGCGACGTACATTGGTCGCCCGACTTCGGCCGCCCCCGCCACCGGCTACGGCGCTGTCCACGTGCTGGAGCAGAACCGCATCGTGAAGAAAGCAATGGGTCTGCCCGTCAAGAAGCAATAAATCGTGCCCGACTCGTGTGTGCAGTAACGCAGTAACGTTGACAATACGGCACGCTGTCGCATGCATGTACATCCACGTGCTGCCAAGCACGGAGGACGACTGCTGGCTCGAGCATGATGCCGCTTGCAAGTGAGCGGCATGCGTGATAGAGACCGGCCGCGCGTCGTCCATGCACGGCCCGCTCCCATCCATTCTTCCTGGATGCATTCGATGCGCCATGTGACGTGGGAGCACGTTTCGGTTTCGCTCGAAATATTTCCAAAGTCGCGCCGGATGACCGAGAAAATTTCAAAATATCCTAGCTCGCTTGCCACATGTAAATGACGTCGATGTCAAAACTCGCCACAAACCCGTGCAAGTACATTGCGATATTTGATAGCAACTCCACGTCCAAGAGTGGCCCATCCAGTGCAACAATCGCCTGCGAACCAAACACAATGGGAACGAGTCGTAAATTGTCGCGTCATCTTCGCGTTGTTGAAAGAATCTACCTACCAGCGCGTTCACGACGTCCACCTACTGTTCGTTTCAATTGTAGCCGACAATTGAAACGAACACTTGAAAGTGATTGGTAGAAATTCAATGGATAACGCCCACTCGAAACAACCGCAACGATTGGCGGACAGCCATCCACCAATCCCGTGCTAGCATCGGCGGCATCCCTGTCTGAATCGATACCATATCCATTTCTACAGTTTACGTTAAACTCCTCCCGGTTTGGCACGACACATCCAAAACTTACTTGCTTGTTGTATCAACATACAACTCGCCAGATATATCTTTTATACTCTGAATTGTATGTAATAGACCACATTCAATCAAACATGCTTCGTCTATGCGAATTTGGACTCGCACCTCTCACGTGACCGTGGAGGAATCGATAGAGGAACGTCCCAATCCACTGATTCCCATCGAGCATGTCGTTGCCTTCGCCCCGCAAATCTCCATTAGCCAAGAAGATGAAAGGAGCCTCCTCCCTCTTGACGTACTTCCGCACGCCGTTCTGGTCGGAGCACGTCACGTCGACGTTCAAGTCGACGTGGGCAGAGGTTGTCGCGAACGTTCAAACCGAGTCGTGCTTTTATGTCGAACTCGACGCCGGCGCGGCGCCATTGACGGTCGAGGAAGAATCCGCGCTCACATGGTTGCTCAGCGAAACGTTTGAGCCCGAGAAGTACGGATCCAAGCCGTTCTACCCAGCGCCTGCCAAGGCGTTGGCCGACATTTGGGTCGTCGAGATCGGCGCCCGCTTGAGCTTCAGCACGCCGTGGAGTAGTAACGCGGTTTCGATTTGCCATGCTTGCGGTCTGACAAAGATCAAGCGTATCGAGCGCAGCCGCATCTTTCATTTCCATGGCAAGGCCGGCAAGCTCACGGACGCGTTCAAGTCTGCGTTCCTCACCGCCCACATGGATCGCATGACGGAACAAGTTTACGAAACGCCCCTCACGTCGTTCGGCATTGCGCAGGCGCCCAAGCCTGTCCAGCGCGTGCCCATTATGACGGAAGGCAAGGAAGCGCTGCGAAAGATCAACGCCGAGAATGGTCTCGGGTTCGATGAATGGGACTTGGAGTACTACACCAACTTGTTCAAGGAAAAGCTCAAGCGCGACCCGACCGACGTCGAATGCTTCGACATGGGCCAGTCCAACTCGGAACACTCGCGACATTGGTTCTTTGGCGGCAAGATCGTCATCGACGGCGTGGAAATGCCCGAAACTCTTTTCAAAATGGTCAAGTCGACCTTGACGGACGCAAACAAAGGCAACTCGATCATTGCCTTCCACGACAACTCGAGTGTAATCAAAGGCGCGCCCATCAAGACCCTTGCGCCTTCGCACGTCGGCCACCCGTCTGCCCTCGAAGAACGCCACTTGACCAGCCACGTCCTCTTGACCGCCGAAACCCACAACTTCCCGTCCGGCGTCGCGCCCTTCCCGGGTGCTGAAACTGGCACGGGCGGCCGTATCCGCGACGTCCAAGCCACTGGCCGCGGTGCCCATGTTGTTGCCGGGGTATGTACATGTATTTTTCATTTTGACGAGTTGGTCGATCATTTTGGACGAATTTTGTCAACTTTTTATCGTGTCTGTTTACCGTTGTCTATCGATCCAATCCGGTTGATGACACGTATATGACGATTTCGATCGTTTCCCCGATTTTTCAGTGCAATGTGTCGATCTTTTCCATGGTTTTTCACGTCTTTTTCGCCAATTTTGACGGTTGACACATTGAACTGGTGCAAAATCGAGCCATTGCTTACCCGATTTGTCGCGGCGACGATCTCACGACCACTTCCAGGTGAGCGCATACTCTGTTGGCAACCTGCTCTTGGACAACTACACTCTCCCCTGGGAAGACAAGAGCGTGGGATATCCGTCCAACTTGGCACACCCCCGCGACATTATTGTTCAAGCTTCAAACGGAGCGTCGGACTACGGCAACAAGTTTGGCGAGCCCGTCGTATCTGGGTTTGCTCGCTCGTTTGGGATGGTGCTGCCCAACGGCGAACGCCGCGAATACATCAAGCCGATCATGTTTTCGGCTGGGGTCGGGCAATTGAACGCGACGCACTGCTCCAAGGGTGACGCGGAAACCAACATGTGGGTCGTCAAGGTCGGTGGCCCTTGCTACCGCATTGGGATGGGCGGTGGAGCTGCCTCCAGTCGCATCCAGGACGCCAAGACAGCCGAATTGGACTTTAATGCTGTCCAGCGTGGCGACGCCGAGGTAGTGTTTGTGCAATTGTCTCTAGCGTCGCGCGAGCTGTTTTCGTTGCTGTCCCCATGACTTGGACACGGGCTCATGCAAAAGCGTCTTGTTAGATGGAAAACAAGATGAACCGTGTCATCCGAGCCTGCGTCGAGTTGGGCGATCGCAACCCGATTGTGAGCATCCACGATCAAGGTGCTGGCGGCAACGGCAACGTCCTGAAAGAAATCGTTGAGCCCACAAACGGCCACGGCGGTGGCGCTCGGTACGAACTGTTGTCCCTTGATCAGCATTTTGTGGGCATTTTTTGGAGCCATTCGACTCCACGTTCCCATCTCCATGGCCGCGACGGCTCACGCATCTCATGGGTAGCTACGAAGTGCGCAACATCTTGATCGGCGACGAAACCTTGAGCGTTCTTGAAATCTGGGGCGCCGAATACCAAGAGAACAACGCGCTGTTGCTGCGCCCGGGCGACGTCGACCTCTTCCGCACGATTTGCGAACGTGAAAACTGCCCGTTCTCGCTCTTGGGGCAAGTCACCGGCGATGGCCGCGTTGTCCTCCACGATGCCCTGGACAACTCGACCCCCGTCGATTTGGAACTCGATCTTGTCTTGGGCAAGATGCCCCAAAAAACGTTTGTCGACAAGACAGAGTCGACGTCGTTTCTCCGGGAACTGGTCTTCCCCGTTGACATCACGGTCCCGTCCGCGCTAGGCCGCGTCCTCCGCCTCTTGTCGGTGGGTTCCAAGCGCTTCTTGACGTCCAAGGTCGATCGGTACGTGGAGCAGCTCCATGATGGGCGGTGCCGTCCTGACAGTCGCTGGGTAGGTGCGTAACAGGTCTTGTGGCGCAGCAACCTTGCGTCGGACCGCTGCATTTGCCTCTGGCCAACGTCTCTGTCATTGCGCAGTCGCATTTCCGCAGCCCCGAAACCGGCACGTACACGGGTTGTGCGTCCGCTGTTGGGGAGCAGCCCGTAAAAGGTATTTTCATGCCCCCGCCGTTCGTCGATGAGGAGTCCTCTCGGGTGATGCGACTGCTTGTTTTTGCGTAGGGCTGGTCAACCCTGGCGCGATGGCGCGCCTCACGGTCGGCGAGTCCCTTACCAACTTGGTATGGGCATCGCTGTCTGGGTCGTTGGTCGACATCAAGTGCTCGGCCAACTGGATGTGGGCAGCCAAGCTCCCTGGGGAGGCTGCGCGCATGTACGAGTGCTGCAAAGCCATGACAACGTTTATGAAGGACGTCGGTGTGGCTGTCGACGGCGGGAAGGATTCGTTGTCGATGGCGGCCCGCGTCGATTCGGAAAATGTCAAAGCTCCTGGCACGCTGGTCGTGACAATGTATGCTGCTTGCGCCGACGTCGAAAAGACCGTCACGCCCGACCTCAAGCCGCACGGTGGCGACCTCTTTTACGTCGACTTGGGCCAGGGCAAGTATCGCCTTGGCGGGTCGGCGCTTGCCCAAGTGTTTAGCCAAGGTGCGATCCCATGCAGGTGGTCGCGCCGCTCATGCATGGTGGCTTTTTGCGTAGTGGGTCGGCAAGTGCCAGACGTGGACGACTCGACGCTGTTTGTGAACGCATTCAAGGCGATTCAGACGTGCGTGCACAACGGGTGGTTGAGCGCTGGCCATGATCGATCGGACGGGGGTCTTCTTGTCGCCCTCTTGGAGATGGCCTTTGCCGGCAACGTCGGCGTTCAACTCAACATCCCAACACCCAACGCGTCCCCGTCCAAAGTGGTCACGCTGCGCGAACAACTCGGTGTGCTGTTCGCCGAAGAGCTCGGGTACGTTGTCCAAGTGCCCAAGGCGCACCAAGCCGACGTTGTCGCGCTGTTTGACTCGCTCCGCGTCCCGCTGGTGCATGTGGGCCACGTGACTGAACACGACCAATGTGTCCGCGTCCAAGTCAATGGCCGCACCGTCCTCGAAGACACAACCGCCAACTTGCGCGACATTTGGGAAGCCACGTCGTTCGAGCTCGAGAAGCGCCAACGCAGCCCCGACCATGTTCAGCAAGAGCAGGACGGCCTCAAGCACCGCCGCATCCCGCCGTGGCAATTGACGTACGAACCGACGCCGCCCAAGGCGATTTCGACGCGCCACCAACACCGCGTCGCCGTGTTGCGCGAGGAAGGGTCGAACGGAGGTTCGTCCACGTGTGTGTGTGTGCCGTTGTTTGGTGGATGTGCTGGAAAACGAAGCGCTTGTGGTGGTGGTCCATATTTCGTTTGGTCGAGGGCGCTCTGTCTTTTTCGACAATGACGACGGCGCGCGAGCGATTGGGCATCTGACGTTTCCTTGTAGACCGTGAAATGGGCAGCTCGTTTTATCTCGCGGGATTTGAAGTGTGGGACATCACGATGCGCGATCTGGTCGCGGGCACGGTGGCGCTCGACGAACGCTTTCGCGGGGTCGCGTTTGTCGGCGGGTTTTCGTTTGCCGACGTGCTAGGATCGGCCAAGGGATGGGCTGGTGTGGTCAAGTACCACCCGAACGTCCTCGCGCAATTCAAGGCGTTCCGCGCGCGCGCCGACACGTTCAGTTTGGGCGTGTGCAACGGATGCCAGTTCATGTCGCTCTTGGGGTGGGTGAATCCGCCTGTGACGGAGCAACTGGCCGTGGAAGACTCGAACCGCGCCGGGGATTTGAACCCGCGGTTCATTGACAACGCGTGCGAAAAATACGTGTGCAACTTTGTCACGGTCCAAATCCAAGAATCGAACGCGGTGCTGCTCAAGGGCATGGCCGGCAGCTCCCTTGGCGTTTGGGTCGCGCACGGCGAAGGCCGCGCGTATTTCCCGGACCCGCGCCTCCTCCAGAACGTCCTCGACAACCAGCTCGCCCCCGTCCGGTACGTCAACGATGCCAACGAGGTCACGGAAGCGTACCCGTTCAGCCCGAACGGATCGCCTCACGGCATTGCCGGGCTTGTGTCGGACGACGGCCGCCACTTTTGCATGATGCCGCACCCCGAGCGCACGTCGCTCAAATTCCAGTGGCCGTACAAGACCAAAGCGATTCAAGATGCCAAGGTCAGCCCGTGGTTGCAAATGTTTCAGAACGCCAAGACGTTTTGCGAACAAGTCAACTAGACTAGTCGCCGTCGTCGTCTTGACGAAAAATATACACATCTTGGTCGCTGGCGTGTTTGTTTGCGACGTTGGAGGTAGCGCCATCTTCGATTGGAGGCGTGCTGGAGGAGCTGTCGATAGTTGACGAGTGTGGTCGAAGACACGCCAGTCGACATGCACCTGGTCCGCCAAGCAGCGATCGTGGAGCCGTCGTGGGCCAGGCTCAAAGAGTTGAGGGGCTGGTGGTGATGGAAGCCTAGCATTTTTTCAACACACTGCAGCTCAGGTGTGCTGGGCCACTGGTGCGGCGGCATCATGGCCTTGGCATAGACAACGCGCAGAATCGATACGGGGGTCGTTCCATGTCGGTGGCGAATGTGTTGAACTCGGACGTTGTTGAGTCCTAGAGAGCTACACGGCGTTCTCGAGCCCTTTGGCGCCAGCGAGATTCGAAGTGCTTGCAACGGGATGGACGGTCGACGGCGTGACTTGCTCATGCGTCCAGTCGATTCATTCGTTCGTTGTTGAAGTCATTGAAACCAAAGCTTGGCGCTGCATGAAGCGCCTATGCTTGCCATGAGATGAGCACCTCT
>NW_008580157.1:1318617-1322951 GCF_000520115.1 Aphanomyces invadans
CGTCCAGTCGATTCATTCGTTCGTTGTTGAAGTCATTGAAACCAAAGCTTGGCGCTGCATGAAGCGCCTATGCTTGCCATGAGATGAGCACCTCTTCGCCCCTCCCACGTCACTAGAGCCTCACTGACACGTCCACCCGTTTGGCGAAGCGTGCGCGGCCAATTTTCATCTCGGATCACGCTCACAATTATCCGGAAATACCAATAATCCGGATACCGTCGACTTCAAAACTTTCCACCGCAAAGATTGATTTTTCCCACCAATATGAGCGATGACGGAATGACGACGAGCTTGAACATCCTTCGGCGCATGCCGCCAGGAAACGTCGCGAAGGACTTGGCAGGCATCTGCCAGCTTCAGCCAGACCTGGAAGATGAGTTGTATCAGCGCGTGGATCAGCCGCTCGGCCAAGCTGTAGATCCGACGGCGGGGCGTCCGTTCTTGCTCTGCGACTACAACAGGGATGGCGATTCCCACAGGTAAGAGAGTCAGCTCCGACGATGCACATGTGATTAACATCCTGTACAGATCGCCGTGGACGAATGCTTACTTCCCTCCCATTGAAGACGGCGAAGGGTTCGTCCCGTCCGACAACTTGCGGCAACTCGAGATCCAAGCCAACGAACTGTTTGACGTGTACCGAGAAATGTACTACCAAGGTGTGTTCTGTTCGTAAGAGCTCTTGATGGTGACGAGTGCGTAGGGGGGGTGTCCTCCGTCTACATGTGGGACCTCGAGCCAGGGTTTGCTGCGTGCATCCTAATCAAGAAGGACGTGCATCACCAAAGGTTGCTCTCTCCCATTGCGTGCTGGATGCACTGACACGTCCATGTTCATGTAGATTCGTCGAAGAAGGCGGGTGGAACTCCATCCATGTGCTGGAAGTCCACGAGAAGAACGACAAGGAAGCCGTATACACCCTCACATCGACGGTGCTCTTAACGATGAACGTCAGCCGTCGCCAAGAACTCGGACACTTGAACTTGGATGCCAACTTGACGCGACAGGTATAAAAAACGACCTGTGATGTTCGCTGATGGGCTGCTTATTGCGTATCAAGTCGATCACGTGCATCCATGCAGCTTTGACCAAATGCCCACGACTCCACTTTGTAGACTGAGCGCACGATGAAGTTTGACTCGCAGACCGCCCACTTGAGCAACATGGGGCGCCTCGTAGAAGACATGGAGATCGATATTCGCTCCAACTTGGATCGTGTGTACATCTCCAAGACGCGGGAAGTGCTCAATGGCATGCGAAAATTGCAGCACGGGTATGGAAGCGTACATGTGGTGATCACGAGCATTGGCTTGACGCAGCATGGAACAGGGTGGCGACTGCGCAAGGAGCGAACCCGTTTGTGGGGGAACTCGGCCGTGCGGTTCTCAAACATGGCAAGCCGTCGGCGTAGGCGCCGTCCAAATATGGCCAACGGAGGGCAAGTCATCGTTCCATCAGTACAAGTTCAATGCAGTTGATGAAAACCATGCGTGTCTTCTATCCCAATCTCGGATATGATGCACGAGTCCTTCCTGCAGCCTGACTCTAGCAAGATGCCAAACATGTCCCAGGTGGCCAAGGACCCGCAGCTTTCTCCATCTTCTAGTTGTGGTATGCATTGGTGCTCATGGGAATAGTCAGTCGTTCGGGTTTCGTTCACGCACCCCAGTTGTCCTCGCGGTCTTGCCTGCGGCCACTGGGTACGACAAGGTGGGGATGTAGTTCTAGATCGGGTGGAAGCGAAACCTAGGTTACGGTGGCGCTCGCCCACGATGAATGCCTAGTGCGATCAAGCGTATGCTAGACAAGAAGCACGTGCGCCAACCTGCAGTGTCCACCCGCACGCTCTATTATGACGTTGTCCGTGGACGTCAATGTGTAGAGGACGCTTGCCGATGCGGCCAAGACCCCGCTAGTTGCCTCATTCAAGTGCATGGAGAAACGTTATGAGCGGGCATGTCAGCGCTGTTTCGCTTGGCGTTGCCATTAACCTCCTGCACACGCCCGCAGTGATGGACTTGCTTCGTACGGGCGGCTTCACGTGGATCATGTGGTACATTTTATATGAAATTCGACAATGTATCCAATCATACTTCGTTAAACCCTGAATTTAAACGAATTAGATAAGATTGAGCAAATTATTTTAGCCAATCCAATCGCTGTTTAGGAATCGCTCGAACCAATCATGATGTTGCCGGTTTTCTGACACATTGGAACGATCATGATGCATCGGCTACGCTGTGCGGGCTTGAAGGCGACCGTGCCGTGGACTGGGATGGCAGCGTTGGGATGTGCAGCTGCCACGGCGGCGTATTCAAACCCCGCGCTCGCCAAGGCCGCGGTGCCTGCTGCCACCCCAAAAGTGACGCTGTATCAGTACGAGCCGTGTCCGTATTGCTGCAAGACGAAAGCAGTGCTCGACTTTCTTAAGGTCCCGTACAACGTCGTGGAAGTCAACCCTGTGACGAAGAAGGAGCTGAAGGCCATCACGGACTACAACAAAGTTCCTGTGGCCGTCGTAGACGGCGAGGTGTGACCACGACCATTCCACGTGGAACAAGCCATCATTTCCATGCATAGGTCGTGCCCAATTCGTCCGACATCATTGCGCGGCTGCAGTCCACGTCCCAGTACGACGCTGTCGAGAAGGAGTGGAACGAATGGATCGACATGAAGCTCGTACGCCTTGTCCTTTTGAAATAGCCACATGTCATGGATGGTGTTTGGAGTAGGTGGTGCTGATGCCGCCCAATATCTACCGCACGGTGCCAGAAGCGCTCCAAGCGTTCCAGTACTGCCTCAAGGAAGGCAACTTTACAGCGTGGGAGCGTCGCGTGAGCTTGTACACTGGTGCAGCGGCCATGTACTTCATCTCGAAGCGGCTCAAGAAGAAGTACGGATTCGACGACGAGCGATTGGCGCTGTACGAAGTCACAAATGGCTGGGCAAGTGCTCGATATTGTAGCTGCCGCTGACCTTCTAACGTGTGGGATTGCCGTGTCGTTGCAGGTGGCAGCGATGAACGGCAAGCCGTTTCTAGGTGGCGACCACCCAAACCTGACAGACGTGTCTGTCTTTGGCGTCTACCGGTCTATCGTCGGCCTGGATACATTCCAAGACGTGATGGCCAACACGGCATTGGAGCCATGGTTCACCCGCATGGCGGAACTCGTCGGTCCGTCTTCCCGTGTCCCCGCCGAACCCACTGCAAGCGACCAAGCAGCGTAGACAGGACCGCTATCCAATGTCCACCTAATGCATCGATTGCAGTGTTATTGTAAAGAGTGTAGCGGCACAGCACGGTGCACTCGCCTTGGCGCGAGATGCGATGCCTGTATGCTCGTCCTGGCCGCAGCTACGTCCAGCTACCGAGAGCAGTCTCGGTTGCATGGATGCCATTGCCAACGCGACTCGTTCCAATGACAGTGAACTCCGGAAAAGCCCCCGAAACAACCGACTACGTCCAAAACATGATCGTTTTTAAAAATGCTGCCACCTGTTCATACTAAGAGGGAAATGCCATTCCTTTTGACCAATTGAAGTGCAGATATAAGAATAACGGAGATTGATTGACTGAAAATCTTCTAGTTATAGCCAATCAAGTCGGATTAATTCACGGAATTTGAACATATTGATTTTATTCTTCCTCCATCCACTTTCAGGATGAAACCATGTCAGCTTTTCCCGGAGTTCACTAGATCGCCCATGCAGTTATTGAAGAATTGCCAATTAGTGAATCCTATTGAAAAGACTAACTGCATTTGTGATTGGACGCGCGTCTGTGCAGAGTGCATTTGGGCCTGCCAGGATTGACCACATTTTCCAAAGACGTGGCAGTTACTTGAATCAGCATGTCTATTCCAAAAGATCAATGGATTTCAGAAAAGACACACAATTCAAGTGAAAATGCAGTCTCTTCTTCAACCATGTTTATACTACCTACTCGGAGCTGCAGATGACGTTGATACCTGTTTTGAGACGAAGGCGGTGATTGCTGCGGTACTTTGACTGCGTCAGCATTCGCTTTCGCGAAATGTCATCAGCAATACTCGCATACTTGTTCAATCGGCGCCGATAGAATTGCTCATATTCTTCGCGAAGTGGATGGTAGCGCACGTTGGCATTGGTAAGAGCAACGCAGACTCGAAAAATTGGATCGTAGAAGTCCTTACTCCAGCGAAACTTGTCAGAGCACACACGCCACAACTTGGTGAGTCTCCCAAAATAGTTCTCCACCATGATGCGGTCGCTCGCAATGCGCGTGTTTCGTCGCTCATCGTCCAGGGAAAGTTGCTGCCGAGGCTTTGCTTTCGTGGGGATCACCGCTCACACAT
>NW_008580157.1:1326814-1328554 GCF_000520115.1 Aphanomyces invadans
TGTGATCGCGCACGGTTTGTCCAATTGCGTTGAACTCGCGGACGGAAAGTTTGTTGTTTTCAAAATGTGTTCGCTTCCGTTGTTGAGAAAGCCATCGAACACAGGTGTAGGTGAGTTGTCATCTTCGTCTCGAATTGCCTCGTAAGCATTGTATTGTTGCATATCGGCATCCCGAACGTCGTTGAGCTCGGTCAGAACCATCATGGTGTGCAGCACAGCATCGTTTGACAGCGCTTGAGGCTGCGATGAAGGACGATTCATGGTTATTGCAAAATGACATGCTATATTCACGAAACATCAAGTCCTCCTTGAAAGACCTTGGTCTTTACGCAGTTTGAAGGTCTGTAGACTTCGGTCATTATATATCGCAAATGCGTTTTTTGCGCTGTTGGAACAAGTTTCCGTACAAAGGCAATGCATGAGCATAGTGCGACATATATCCTGGGTCATGACTCTGAATCGACAGTACAGTCTGATGCAAAACGTTAAGACACCACAGATTTCAAGCATCACTCAATGAAATAAAAGGTTGTATTTCAATATGTTGCTATCTACGTCATCGCCAAGGTCACCGCAATGTCCGTGACTCAAAGATAGTTCACCAAAAACTCGCGATCAAGGCCAAGAGTAACATTTCTCATCCAGAAAGTGTGTAAAATGATAAGAACAAAGTCACTTCGCCTCATAACATATCAACAAAGACATAATTTCATCAAAAAACAACTACTCGTTGTTAATAGGCTTTCCTCCTGACTTCAACACAGCAATGCAGCGGGTCTTCATGCTGCGAATACGCTTTTCCAGGTACTCCGGATCCAAGGCATTCCAGTGCATCAGTATCGCATTTTTCAGCGCCTCTGTTGAGGAATACTGTTTACCATTACCATAGACACGTTGGCAAAGGTACCCCCACACGTTCTCAATTGGATTGATATCAGGGGAAAGCGCAGGCCACTCCATCGTGATGATCCCATTCTCGTTAAGAAACTCGGCAGTCTCCTTCGACAAGTGAATGGACGCATTGTCATGCTGAAAGACGAACGAATCCATAAAGCCGGCATGGGCTGAGGGAAGCATATAATCCGAAATTGTTGTAATGTATACTGACGAGTCTTGGCGACCTTCCAAGAAGGCCAACTCGGTTTTGCCGTCGGCCAAATTGCGCCCCACACCATGACGGATCCATCACCATTTTGGCGGCTAAAACCAACAATTTATCGCGACCGATGCAATGCCCAAACGACTTGAGTCCATCAGGGCCATCAAGATTCCATTTCTTCTTATCGGAGAAGGTTGCACGACTCCAAGCGTCCCATCCCATGTCAATGTTTCGCTCGCCCATAAAACACGGTTTGTGTTTTGCCTTGAGTTGAGGCTTTTTATTCATCTTGATGTACTCAAAACACAAAACTTGAGTTGAGGCTTTTTATTCATCTTGATGTACTCAAAACGGGTGGATAAGTTTATGACTCGCGAGATTGTCGTACGGTGGACGTCAAGGTCGAGGACGCTCTTAAGTTGTGCGCAACTTCGCGGCGATTTGGTCACAGCAGCGAAATGGTGCCGTAGATCACGGTCACTTAGCTTCGACGGACGGCCACCAGAGAAGCGTTTGCCATAGGCAAGTGGGTCGCGCAAGTAGTTGTAAACGACAGTTCGGCTTCGATTGATAAACTTAGCTGTCTTGGCAACGCTAAGGCCGAATTCAATGCACACATCAATCTTCCCGCACTCAAACTC
>NW_008580157.1:1331902-1336219 GCF_000520115.1 Aphanomyces invadans
GGTGTTCTGCTGTTACCGCACCGTTTTGAAAATCTCGAAATATTCGAGTGAATGGCGTGTCGCACACACCATCCCTCACCAAGAGAAAACATACATGTCGTGTTCAACGATATTCGGTACGGCCCTCGTCCTTCGCTCACACCCCCGACGAAATACGTCGCAGAGTGCGTTCTATTGATCGATACGGTACCTCCTGTATTCCATACGTGCTGCCTCGCGTACCAGAGGCATGGTGCGTGGAAAGGTCCTGAGATGGGATTGCCCCGTGTTCGTAATACTTGCAACGAAGCCGCGGTCGTGCAAAGTGCATTTCACCATCGTAGTTCGAAACCACCCGACCGTCATCCATGGCCCACCCATTGGTTCTTGGAAACCACGTTGAAAGTGTGGCCAATCAGGTCATTCCATGGATGTATACATCAGAAAATGTCGAAAAATGGCCAGAATTCGTGCAAAATTTGGTGTTGAACCGCCACCACTAGGCACCGTGGCTGGACCCAGTCGCGGAGGTCGTGGCCTGGCGATTGTTGCTTGGAGTGACGAAGCAACGGTGGCTGGAAGGAACGTGGAATCCACACGTGCAGCACGTTCGACGGATCAGCTTGTTTCGATGTGCTTCGATGTATTCCACAACACGATTGTGGCCGTTCCTTCGCGCTCGATCAAGCGCGTTGGCCGAGCAGCCTCCATCGCGATGCTCGTGCAGAAACTTTAAAGCATCCAGTTGTCCATTCGTCGTCGCAGCGTCCATCGCCGCGCCAGTGGAGCCGCATCGTGGCCTAGTGTGATGCATGTACGACAACACTCTCACGTGACCATGGGCCGCGGCGACGGTGAAGGCTTCGGAGCCCCAGGTTTGGTGCTTCTGCTCGTGGCACCACTGCACGATGTGGACGTGACCAGCTGCAGCAGCAGCGTTGACCACAGCCATGGAGCACGACGTCCGGCGACCATGCATCATCTCCACGAGGTACTCTAAAACATGTAGGTGGCCGTGAGAGGCCGCGGCCACCATGGCTGGCATCCACCCGAAGACGTCAGAGTACTTGGCATGGAGCAAATGGACCACTGCAGGAAGGTTTCCGTGTGCTGCTGCCACTTGATGAAGACCGTCGAAGTCGTGCACGTCCAAGTCGAATGCGGAAAAGAGATCGAATGCGTTGTCGGCAACGGCAAGGCGTGCGATGACGCGATCGATATTGGGCAAGTAGACTTGTAAGCGCGATGCGCGATCCATGCCGTGCTCTTGCAGCCATCGGCGTAGAGTGTCCATGGCGTGGGGGGTGGAGATGGCGTGGGGGGGGTGGATGGAACGGGCAAGTTGGACCATGTTGTGTGGGATGCCACGTTGGTACGAGGTAACGAGAGCCACGAGCTCAAGGGGCAGGAACACAGGGTGCATGTCGAGTGTAGAGGCACGAGCCAATTCGAAAATGATGCTTTCGACAACCAACGCGGGCAGCGGAGGACGGGTTGCCGAGATGGCAAGCCCTGTCGCTTGTGTCGATCTGCTGCAGCTTGGACCGATGACACTGGTTACCTCTGCGCTTCTGCTGACCACCGCCACAAAGTGCATCTGCTCCTGCAGGACTGAGAAGAAGCTGAAAGGTCGGCATACCGTCCAGCATACGACGCCCACAGAGAACGGCGTGGTCTTTGAAACGAACGACAGCGATGCCATCCCACGTTGTGAGCCGTTCTGTTGTCGCTCGCCTCGGGCGGTAGGACGATGCCTCTGGTCAGACGTATCATACGGACAGTTTGCATTTGGCAAGCAGGATGGGCCACCTCTTGGGGCGGATTTTTCTTCTCGCAACCGTTGGTTCCGTGGGCACCGAACGAGTAGCGACGCGCGCTGGGCTGCCGCGCTCCTGGACCGACACACCAGGCAGTAACTCGTCACGGTGGGGCGACGTCATTGTTGGCGTGAGCTGACGTCTGAGAAGTATCCTGTCGCACCGATGTCCTGGCCAATTGTTCGCGTCGGCGTGGGGACCGGAGGTGAGCAACTTCCGCGCCCTTGGAGATACACGTGCAGGCAGTGGCTCGCCATGCTTCCATCACGGTGGAGCGAGGTGATCGTCGGCGCGAGTGGGTTTCTGAGAAGTATATCCGCCGGTCTGACCTCTCGGCGACCTGTTCGCGTCGGCGTTCCCTTTCGCGAACCGTGGGTACACTGCCACAGAGGCCACACACTCTGCCATTGTTCAAACTTGGGTGCCTCCGCCACCACGATCACGTCTGCGTCGTCCCAACAACACTGGAGACAACCTCCCGAAAAGGCAGCGAGACACGCATCAAAGTCGAATCGCCACGCAATACTGTCGTACGGTCGAATGAGCGCGATGTGCACGGTGAACCGTGCGGTGGGGTTCCGTTTGTTCCGGTGCGATGTCGTTGTGAAATGTGTTTTTTTTTAATCTCATCGATAGCACTTCATATCAGTATAATGGTATGCGTGAATTCTATTCTATCGTGGATGGTGTTTTATAATCGCACCATTCCGCCACAGGCCATTGCGACGGACGACGACTTGGAGAGAAGGTGAAGGTGGGCGTGGATATTTGATACCGTGGCTGCCGAGGATATGCATGAACTCTGTTACGAGGGGGCAAAGTAGGCCCAAGCACTTATGGAGTCGGAAAAGCGAGGAGTAGAGTTGTGCGAGAGCCCAACAGGACCGCAGTGCACAACAGGAAAGAACGAAGAGTAAGATTAGAGATAGGTTGTGCAGGGAGACTGTTCACACCACTCATGCACTAGCTATGCGGTCGCGACTTTTGATTGGCTGGGGCACCAAGTGAAGGCTGTTGATTGGCCACAACACCAGGTGACTTTTGATTGGCCAAATAGTTTCTCCCTCTTAACTGCGGGTGAAAGCACCTTGCAAAGAGCGTCCCCTTGACAAACTCCACTGCAGCCAACTGTGTGGACACTGCGCCGTGACTTTGTGGAGCCCGCTGTCCATAAAAATGCGAACTAAATGGTCCACGGCTCGCCACGACGGCCGAGTCATTGGCTCGACTTGCACACGCTCATCCTACAGCGACCGGCCATGTGCAATGCGCTCGACTCGAACGTCATCGGTGGCGCGGGTACCTTCTGCACTGGCGACGCACGGGATGCCCATCCACGCTGTGTTCCATCATCAGAATGAGTGTTGGGGGAGATCAAGATCTTTTTTTTAATCTCGCCGAAGTGCCTACTTTCTATATGGGGGAAAATTTTATTGTAGAATTTTGACTTCCCAAACCAGTCACGACACTCGCGTAGACAGTCCAATTGATGAAGGGCGATCCAAGGGAATGGTTGGCCCTTGTTTTTGCAATCGGGTTTTTCAGGTTTTAATATAAAACCCGATTGGCTAATTGGGTTTTATTCGGAAAAATCGGGTTTTAATTGAAAGGTGGGCATTTACTGTACAGTGTTAATTGGCTGTTTCCATTCCACTTGTGAAAGTGTCCGACATCGTTATGGAGGCGAATTCCTTCCGTTACCAGATGCTACTGTCCAAAGGGTCGAAGACCGAGTTGTACATACTGGTAGACCGATGGATGTCAGTCGGCAGATTTGCAAAGCGTCGCGATCCTTCACTATTAGTATGGCGACGTCTAGTGCAGCGTCAGAGCGAAACATCTTAACGATAGGCTTCATCCATTCCAATCTGAGGAACTCACTGAGCGACAAAGACTGTTGAGAAGCTCATGTTCATCAAGAACAACGTGGGTGCGTTCTACGGTTGTCCGACGGGCGACGACT
This sequence comes from Aphanomyces invadans, assembly GCF_000520115.1. NCBI lineage: Eukaryota > Oomycota > Saprolegniomycetes > Saprolegniales > Verrucalvaceae > Aphanomyces > Aphanomyces invadans. The sequence goes on from NW_008580157.1 coordinate 1,335,662, forward strand.
ACGCCAGCGAGAGTGATTTCGTTCACACCAACCAGTAGCCTCATTTTTCAGAGTTTGATGGGTACCTTCATCCATGAATTTTTTTCACTCTCTGACCATGGGCCAACTTGATGCCTACAAACTTCAAAATACTCGCGAGTACAACGCTTGCGAGATTTTTCCCGGTTCATTGTAGCGCTCTGACCGCCGTACAGTGAACTACATGTGAACTGGCGTACAGTGGTACCTGAAATGTTTTTTTAAATTCCAAAGCGTAAAAAAATCAAACATATTTAACCAATCAGAGCACGCCTGATCTAAGCTGTGTGATTGGCCAAATCAAATTTCAAATTCGTGAATTTGATTGGTTCATTCAAATTTCATATTGTCAACTTTGGTCCGCCTGATCAATTGACATGTTACCGCCCCGACCTGTAGCACGCCGCCATCAGCCTCGCTACACAGTGCGTCAAATCCACGTCTTACTTCAGACGCATGCCCTCCCTGTCCGTGTACCAGTGACATACATTTTGCCTGAACGTATAATATTCCGGAGGCAACATTTCGAAGATGGAAGGG
>NW_008580157.1:1343990-1355614 GCF_000520115.1 Aphanomyces invadans
CCTCGACACCGGCGCAAACTCTTGCTCCACTCTGGCACCTACCCCTCACCGGCCCTAACTCCCGCGTCGATGTCTGTGCCTACTTTGGCAACGACATCGCTTCCACGTTGCATGCCTTTGATGAATCCTGTTGGGCTGATTGCAACGCCACTCATCGTGTTTTGAGAGTCGACAACGGCGGCGCGTGATGGCTCACGAAGCATGTGGGGCCAAGAAGCACAGCGCTGGACGTCGAGCGAGCATCGTCGCTGCCGACAACGCCTACTCCCATTCTTGCACCGAAGACAACACTGATTACTACGGGTTTAACCTGGCGTTCCAAGCCGTCGCAAGTCGAGCAAAAGGCCGAAGCGACATCGAACATGCGACCGCATGAACATCTCGTTTGCCTTGGCAAGACATGGAGCCATGGGCCATCCAGAGTATTTTGGTCGGTCGATGCCTTCATCTTTTGGTTCGGTGTGGTCGACGACCGAGACTGCCAAGGGCAGGAGCTGTGTCTTGACATGTTCTTCAAGACACCACGCGACTGGAATTTACGACGACGAAATTTGTTAGCTACATTCCTTCCTTCGTGATGTGCTTATACAGACGTGCCCGGGGATTCAGCGCGTTGAAAATGCATTTCCGAAACACGGTTGGCTTCACGCACGCTCGAGTTGCCAGCAGCCAGTATGGCATCGCATGCACCATCCAGACCAGAGGCTCCTCCCCTCAACACCATGGCAAATCGCCCGACGCAATCGAATGGCAGCGACAGGTCGTGGGACGCTGGAGCCACTCGACCTCCTTGACGCGGTCGGGCAACTTGCCAAGAGCAAGATTATTCAACGCCTGCAAGATGGTTATGGTGTAGCCCTGATAGCCACGCGACGACGTCTGCGAGGCTCACGGTTGTTGGTCACTAGAATGTCGATTTCCATGGAGTTGCCGGATATCTTCGCATAAGCTGCCACTGAATCACTCTCAAATGGCCGTTTTCCAGCCGCGCCACCGCTAGTCGCATGCATCCAACACGCGAGGATCCCATGTGCGCATGCAGCCATCGAAAGGACTTCCATGTAGGGAGTTGATAGCGCAGAGGAATTTTGGAAGTGATTCAATTGTCATCGTTAAATCGTTCTAGCTAAAGATCGCTATGCAGTACTCACGTGACCGTGTCGCGGATGCGAGTGCGCCTAGCTGCCGACTTCTACAGACCACGCACACTCGACGTCGCGACATCATTAGTTAGGACCTTTGGTCGCTACATTCCACGTGGCCGTCCCAGGCAACCCACGTCATGGCATTCCTGGAGCATCCTTCGCCACGATGCGTGCGAAGCCATTCCGAGTCATCCATGGGATTGGGCCTCGCTGCTTGGGCCATGGCCGCCAGGTGGTTGCGATGAGTGTCGACGCCTATGCGTGGCGCGATATCGGACTAAACATGTCGAACACAAACTCCTCCATATTCGATGCGATTCCGCCAAATTGAGATGAACTCCACGACACCCCAGCGAAACGGGCACACTCACACGCATGCAACTTGACCAGTCGAGACAGTCCTCACGTGCTTAGCCACCCGTCCGCGACGGATGCGAAGGGAATTGTGTTGGTATCCAGCGCACATGGCCATCGACGGCAACGTGTCCAAGTAAACTCCTTCCGCTCAACATGATCTCGTTCTCCCGACGCGAAAAGTACTCGGTCCACATGGATTCGAGTCGTGAATTCCCGGTGCGACCACGGCATCCAACGGACATCGCTGTCATGCGCGACGCACTCAATGGGCCCCCGTGCATGCATGACAGCCCCTCTCGACCATCAAAGCACGGCACCTTCGTGCAAGTATCAGCTTGCGTGGCATGCATCATGACTTGTGCGTTGGGCATCGCCCATGCACTTCTACCATCTCACGAAGTGGGAATAGTCTGGTATGCTCATCAACCCGCAGAGGAAGCATGGACGAGCTGTGTTCTATCGTCGAAGGTGGTGAATATGTCGATGCAGATTCCTGGACTTTGCCCTACGTGCATCCTTCGCACGATTCAAACAAGCTTGCCCACGACAGAGGCAACCCCGTCGTAAGCAAGTCCTGTCGATCCAAGGTGGATCAGCATGTGTCATGAACGTCAATACCCCGTATGCAACGACCTGACCGAGTTTTCGTTCATGCGAACGCCCTACTTGAAATCCATCGCCCATGAGATGAACAAGTGGCCACAGTAGTGACGATGCCAGCAGTAGCCAAGCCGTTGGAATGCTCGGTAGCTTCCCCAAGATGATGGCGTGAACCACACGTTATTGTTTGTGGTAACTGTCTTACTGATCGTCAGTGGATGGAAACTCGTGGCCGTGATATGCCATGCCCATGCCAGAAATGTTGTCGCCCAGCCCACACGTGTGATCGGGTTTCTTGCACGCTAGCATGGGTACAATGAAGCATTGAAAATCACCTACACAGCTCAAGTCAGAGAAACGTCGTCGAATTAAGACAGCTTCGACGCGTAAGCACCTTCCGTCCACGTGGCAGTAGGAGACCGAGGGTCGATATCCCACGTGATGCTCGACGTCAACGGCGTTGATCGAGGTAGCAAAATCTAACACCATGTCAGGTTGACACCGGTCACGCAAAGAAGTCGAGACTGGAGACGTGACAGCACTGCAGGCATTAGCTTCTCGTCATACCTCGACCAAAGACGGGGCGATTGAAATATCGGCGCCTTGGAGTCCTCGGGTCCGATCCCCGCACGCCAACTTGGAACTGATAAGCGCCGCTTGCATGAGTGCTGTCATGGGGTTTTGCCACCCGCTGTCTCGTTTCTGGCACAGTATATGAAACTGCAGCGTGTGGAAGTGCAGCCGCGTCAAGCGATGCAACGGGGCCACAGCGGAAGGATCGGCCTTGTGGAGCGCCGCGGCTTTGGCGGCATACGCAATGACGTCGGCCAATTGCGACGTCACCATGGACACACTGGGGCGCGAAGACGTCGTGACGAGTTCTTCGCCTGGAAAGAGATAGCGTAATTCGTAAATGTCGCGACAAGGCAGCAACATCGACTGCTGTAGCCAAATCATTGCGCATGGCAATCAACATGTCAGTGTTATCCAATAATTTTCCATCATAAAATAATGCACCAGACAACTCGCTGCAAGCCTTTGGAGCCACGGAAATCACAACGAATGCCCACCTGTGACGAGAAAGTGGTGCAAAATAGCAAGCTCTTGTTCGTTGAATCCCACGGAGTGAACGTAAGGCAGCACCAACTTGACCGTATCGTCGAAGAGCGTGAAATCTACCACAGTTTACATGACATACATCCGTGAATTGTGGCACCATACCCGACGCAGCGGCAAATTCATAATGCGCCAAGGTCGATTTAGTCGATGTGATGCGCTGGAGCATCGCCGACAAATCCTGGAGCCGCTTGTATCGCCTATCTTCGTCCGTTTCGACTTCCATCAGTTGCAGACCTCCAATAACAACCTACAGCACACGTATCGACACGTTTCCATCGAAAGCCATGCAATCAGCAGCTATCGTCACTCGTGACCGAGTGCATTTTGACCAAATGCCAGTTGGAACGACCCCATCAAGTTGATAAATTGAAGTACCATGTTGGGCTTGAACGACTCGAGAGCCTTGTCGAAATCCTCCAAGACAGATAGCCGGGCGTTGTACACGTCGTGGTTTAGGTAATATCTATTCGCCCGGGGCGAGACCAGGTTGTTGAACGCATCGCCCTTGGCATATTCGAGCACAAGATGCACGTCCTCATGGCCTCCCTCATCGACGCTGCCAACAACTTGAACCTTCGGATGGAACAGCGCTCGCATGTCGGCACCGACGGCTCCCCCAAGTAGGACCTATAGAAGTCAATTTGAACGCACTTAGTACTAATATTGCAAACTATGCCTACAGACGTAAGGAAACACATACCTCGTTGCCTTCATAAGCAGCACGCTGAGCCATCTGTGCGGCATTTCCACCCAACGACGACTCAACTGTCGGAATCGACTTAGCGAGCGTGACGACTTTACGGAATGCTTCGGCGGAAGACTTCAATAAAGTACAACATCATGAGGAGACGCATAGATAAGTCAACTCGGTGTGCATAAGTAGGGAGGATGAAAACGAACGTACCATGCTCTGCTCGGCAGCAGCGCCTTGCGAAAAGTAGTGTCCGAAGCTCTCCATAAGTTCGACATTCGAGTTGATGCGTTCGTGGTGGCGAGGTTGGATATCGTGACTGTGGTCAAATTTGTCCATCAGGTCAGTCGCGCGGATGCTGACATCCACGTCGGCCGAGCAGCAGAACGCTAACCGATTCTTGGAATGGTGTGGCTTGCCTCGTGCGTGATACTGCATGGAAGCGAGGAAGAGAGCATGTTCCGCGTCCGTGAAGGCCGATGTCGAGCTAATTTTATCCGCGGGGATGAGGCGGGCGAGCTCGTCCGCGTAGAAGAATGCCACGCCGCAGACAACGAGGGAAAGGCCGACGGCCGCCCATTGCGATGCGCTGTACATGATCGATCAAGAAATCCAGAGATGCACCTCTTTATTTTCTTACTTTATAAAGTATAACAGGACTGAAATTTGCGCGCGAACATGCATTTTTGAATTTCCAACGATAAGGTCGTTGCATCCGACGCGCTCCACCGACGCAGACACGAGAACGACCGTGCGAATCGATCAAGAACATCGAAGGTATGGTACTGCACGAACGACAGTACTCATCTTTCTCGAGGTCGCTAGGGAGGTCGCCATGTTGTGTGGAGTAGTTCAAATGACGGACACACGACTTGACCAATCCACAGCACAAGACGATGCAAGGCCCGAATGTGAAGTACAACGAAAGAATGAATGAATGCAAAATGCGTGCAACGATGAGAAAGCACTGGAAGTTGTATTTCAGAACTCAATGACCGAGGCATGCCGTGCGAAGGTCATGGATTGGTTACAAGGATCGGATCGCGGCAGCATGAAGCATCATTTCGACGACGAATGCTCGGCTCGGTGGATTATCCGCCCATGCATGTACGATGATTGCGAAGCAATTGCTCTGTAAATCACAGGACATTCCCTTGAGTTCAAGGAACACAAGGCTAAGTGGGTTGAGGTTGTGCCAGTAGTGCATGTGTACGTGCTTGGCACTGGACGTTTGAAACAAGTTGAAAATACCAAAGTTTCAAGTGTTGCGCTCTTCGAGCCTCGGGATTTTGATGTCGTCAACGTTGCAAATCCAGCGATTCTAAATTTATCCCAATTGTCAAATTGAAACGACACCGTCGCACTTTTTGCCGCGGACACCCCCCATGGCAGTGGCGGCAGACTTTTCTGGTTGGGTCAAAGAATTGGATTCGTTCAAGCCCTCGGCTGACGATGGTGACGACGACGAAGAGGATCGGCTACAAGACATGAGCGCCACCTACACGAGCAGGTCCAAGAAGGGCCACGCATCCCAACTCGACGAAATCAAGCAAGAAATGAAGCTCCTCAACTGGCACAAGCTCGCCAACGAAGCCGCATTGAAAGCTGCTTTGATCAAAACGAAGGTTCGTGAGTACAGGCATGATTTCTCTTGGCCAGAAGTTGCTGAGGCAGACAAGTAGAAGCTCAAGCGCGAGGACGCGCGGCAGTTTTCCCTCGTGGACGCCGAAGAGCACATGGAGCGTCTCCAACAGATTGAAGAAGAGGAAAACTTGAAGCCTCTCGAGGTCACCGCGGAATTCATTCGACAATATGAAGAAGACGAACGCAAGCAAGAGGTTTGTTAGTCGTTGCACGTACTGTCATGCTCACCATTGTCGTCGACGACAGCGGCGGCTGGAAGCGGACGTGTCTCGACATATCAACTGCCTCAAAAAGCTCAAGAAGATGTTCGAGGACAGAGAAGACATTCGCCGTCGGCATATTCAATACCGTGAAGGCAAACTCGCGTTAGACCACGGGTTTCCACTACAGGTGACTCGAGATCACTTAAGTGTGAGCATCTAACATGCCCTGATTCATAGAGTAACCAAGATGACGACGCCCAGCGGGAAAATGCAAAGCTCACGTCACGGTCATCCGGAAACTCAAACGACGTGTCACGCGTGTTGTCGAGTTTAGACAAGCTCGTCGAACTCGAGAGGCGCATATCTAGCTTAGAACAGGACGACATTGAACCCGCGTCGGCAGCCGTGGTTGCCCCTTTGCTCAAGGGTTCGACGACTCTCAAGTTTACCAAAACGTCTAATGGTCGCACAACGGCGCAAAAAGTGTCATCCAAGTCCAAGCAATCCAAATCGAAATCGCAAACGTCGACGTTTTTGACATCGGTGCCTGAGCCAAAAAAGTCGAGGCTCGCTGCCGCTGTTCCTTCTACGGGCACGAAGTCAAGAGAAGCCCAGCGAGCGGCAGAGCTACGGCGAATGCCCGAACGGGATAGGCAAAAAGCCCTCAAGATGGACAAAAAACAAGCGATGGCCAGACAATCGGCGCAACAAGCAGTGAAAATCGACCAGTGGGCCGAAAAGAAGAAGCAAGCTGCCGCGGCGCGCAAAGTCAACTACGTCAAGAGTAATCAGCGAGCGGCAGCGGTGGACGTCAAGGCAAAAACAACCCGAGGGGCGAAGAATAGACACATGGAGGATTTTCAAGCGATGAAGCGCGGGTTTGAGGCGAAGAAGGCAGGAATGGCAAAAGTGGGGACAGTGGTAAATACCGTGAAGAAGCGAACTCCAACTGTTTCGTCGCGGAATCAAGCGGTGCCGATGCAACCATGGGGAACTAGGCCCAAGCCGCCTACGGAACAACGATTGCTACCAATGATCCATGGTACACTTCCACGTGCACAGCCGTGTGAGAGTTTCATTCGCTGTGACTAGGTCGAGTTAAAGCAGCAGCTCCAGGTGTGCAACCCCAGCGAACGGCTTCGAACAAAACATCGACGCCTTCATCGTCGACGCTGCCACGGGTCGGCCGACCAACAAACAACGGCGGGAACGATAGTTTAGGCTTGGGCGTCCGAGGCATACGAAGCGGGTGATTATAATGCAAAGTACGCAATGCCTGAGCGAGTGACTTGCTGTTGCCTCAAGACGGAAGTGGCAAGTGAGGTCGAGAGAGAAAAAGTGCCATGTTAAATATACAAGGGCGCGTACAGCAGCTTGAGCTGCTTTTGCGTTTCAAACGCCTCGATGGCTTGCGGTATGCCGTCTTCGAGATCCGGGAGGTGGTTTATCTACGTGCACACATAGAAGCAAGATGCGAAAGACGCATCGATGGACGTACCATTTTGCACAAGTCCAACGCGAGCGACCCGCCGATCTTGGCATCCTCGGGCGTGTCCTTGATGTTGAGGCAAATGAGATGCAACGGGCGAAAGTCCTTGGGCTTCCGGAGCTGCAAGTCTTCCATCACAATGTCAAAGATGCGATCTTCGAAACAAAGAATCACGTCGAGCTTGGCGAGGTCGTCCACCGTATTGTCTTGCCACTTTTGCGGCGCTTTCTTCGTGATGATGTCCCGTTCAAGCATTGCGAGCACACCGTTGCGTCGGAACCTACGATTGGGCCGGTTCAAACGAGAACGCGACAAAAGACCACGTACAATGGCTCGTTTTCGCTCTTGAGCTCGCGATACATGACTTCGTACGGTGTGAAGAACGGAAAAATGCGCGGCTCGTAGAGATTCGGACCCGGGAAACGCACCATGTTCCCTGCCCCAAATGAGCATACTCTCAAGCCAGCATTGTGCAGATGATCATGTGCTTCTGTGCTTCGATTCACGTTGTTCGCGCAGATCATCGCAAACATCGGCGTCGCCATGCTTCGCCCTTGCTTGGTTGGGACTCACTGGTATCCGGGTGTCCGGATAATGCATGGATTTTGCGAAAGATGATTGGATGAAATAACTTCCTATGTCGGAATCAACGAGTATGATTGGACAATTTTCATTCCAAACACCGCCACCGCCGACTCGCCACCACAAGACCAGAGGGATGTCGAGCGAAGGATACGACGAGGTGTACCGCCTCAAGTCCAACCACAAGGAGCTCCTCATGCACAAGCGAACGCTGGAGCGACAGCTAGAAGTGAAACAAGAGCAACTGAAGGAACTGCAGAAGGCGATTGAAGCGTGTGAGGCCCAGCTCTTTGACGATGCGCCGATTGTGCGCAAACGCGACCGTGTAGCGCCGAACACTGCCGCTGGTAGCTCAGCCAAGAGGTTAAACGTATCCTCGGAGTGAGCACTTGCCGTGCTCGCTCCCTCGACTACACCGTGCCAGAAGTGCGTGCTTTAGCTCGACGTGGATGGAACACCCACACTATTTATCTCGCAATTGCATTTCAATGTTCCTGAAGCAATCACGCTGAGTAATTTGAAGGTCGCACAAAAAAAGTGTACTATTTTTCAGCTTGGCGCTTGTATATTTTCAAAAGTTCTTCGAGTTCTGTGCAAATTCTATTTCTTGAAAGATTTTTTCTTGAAAATCTTCAAGATCGACGAAAATGAAACTATTTACAGTGCATTCCCTCGTCCCATCATGGCGGGAACCGACACCTCGGCAGCCGTCGACGTCCTTCGGGCATGGATTGATCAAGCACTCCTTTCATATGGCTATTCGAGTGTTACTGGCACATCACCTTCACAGGGCGATGGGACGCATGGCATGTATTCCCCAGTCGAATACACACTTCATGACAAGGGAGGTGACCTGCTGTCGACTCTGATTTTGCAAGGGCTTGTTGTCGGCAAGATGTTCATGCTATATTGCGAGCGCTCCATCCACAATGACGCAAATGCTTCCACATCCACTTGGCGCGTAGATTTTCCACTGGCACGATACGCCCCCGCACTAGCTGGTTGGTTCCCCCGGTATCAAGAGCTTGTAGCGTGGCGCGTCCAGAATTCCATCGTTCGCCATGGATCGCATACCGCCCAAGCTCTCCTGCCTTTGCTTCCATCTCTGTGCATTGATTCAATCGTATCGTTCCTGAACGCTGCTTCGCTCTGTGCCATACGCGCCACGAACAAGGTACTCGGTTGGTCCTACCGCTTGCATCTATCGCAGCAAGCGGGCATCCTCGACACCATGAAACTCCACATGGCCTTCCTAACCTCAATGCGCTGTTCAATAGATGTTTTATCAATACGCAATGGCGTCGTCTATGTGGGAACTGCAATTACGTCGAGGTTCGCACGCGCAATGCATGCTGTCCTGACTTCCGCGTGAAAGATTTCCCTCGCACGACCACCGACTCGCCGTCCTTTGCCGCCTACGCCAACGCTTGCATGTACGCGATAAGTCTTGAACGACATGGAGTCCCATGGAGGCGTCGTTTTTTCTAGAACTCGGAAGCGCAATAGACATCTGCGCAACCGTGCCATCGAGAACATGTTGTGGTTTGACAGAGAATCGGGTCCAGCATATGCCCAAAGGTGGCTCGCTCCGCCGCCGGCCGCGCTTCTCCACATCCCACGTTTACCGTTTGAAGCTCCGTCTCCATAACCCAACCGAGCGACCCATGGCGTTCTCCGTTCGAGCACACTGTTGAGAGCGCCAGACATGGGCATCGCACTTGCAATCAACCATTTTTTCGTCTGGCGAACTCGCCATGGCGTTCAAGCAACAACTCAAACCCGATCGAACCACCATTGCGTCGGTGCATCGTGGCCATGCTCAAGGGCGTAGCTTTTCCCAGTCGCTCGAGCACACACAGAGGACACCTTTCGTTCAATGATCTGTCATGGCGCATGACTGCGCCACGATGTGGAAGACGAAGTTTGAGGATAACTCGTACGGGGCCTTCATGCGCGGCGGCGGTGCCATGAGGGACCGTTTTCAACACGACGACGGCGATTTTCGAGCCAATCCTTCGAGACGAAAAGATGATACATTAAGATCGAAACGATGCCAAGTGATTACAATGCGACGTTGTGTCCACTACCAGACGTGTCGCTGTCCGAGGGGAGGCCGGTGGCCGCGCTCTTGGTCTTGCCGGGGCTGGCACTCCCGCCTTCAATTTGAATCGCTTGCAACTTTGGTACGACGCTAGCCCATTTCGCTTCAACTTTAGTGTTGTACTCAATCTGGAGCTCGACGTAGTCCAGCACGATGCGCTTAAAGTCGTTCAGCTTGTCCTGCTTGAAGCGGTCGACCTCCCGCACCACGCGCTCTGTCACAATGTCGTGCTCGAGCTTGGCATCGTCGACGCGATGCTGCGCCTGGTCGCCCATTCCCCATGAAAAGGCCATTGCACGACAGGACATTTTACCTTGGACACATCGCTCTCGGCACTTTGGACTTTGTCAAGGCTGCTGCCTTTTGCCTGGAGCTTCGCCAGGGTCGCCTTCTTGGCGTCCAGGTCAGCCACCGTTGCGTGGTACACCTGGCGTACTTCGTTGCGCTTGACCAAGGCGGCTTTTACAGCTCCCACCAGCCGGATGTAGTCGACCATGGGCTCTTCGAACAGCAACACTTCCTTTTCCGCCTACATGTTGGAAGTCCATGACGTTTTCAACCTATCATTGCCGAAAAGTCACGTACATGCTCAGCTGCCAAGACTGACAGCGCATCCGCGCAGGAACCGACATACCGCAGCGCAGTCTGGAGCGATTCGTTTTCCTCAGACTCCCCCAGCAACGTCAACGCCACGCCGTACTCGAACAAGCCGTCGGCAATCTCTCTCGCGCGCTTGGTAAGTCCGTGGGCATGTTTTGCAAGCCCTTGGATGATGGGTTCCAAAGCGTCCATGTAGGCCGAGATGTCTTCGACTTGAACGTCCGCGTTCGTCTTTAACTTGTCGAGAAAGGTTGTGGACGTGAGTGTGCTCGAAATGGACGCGACCGTGTCACTGACGTACTGGAAGAGCCCAAGGCCACCCCCACCGCTTCCGCCGCTGCTGCTACTACCTCCGCTTGTCGCGCTGCCCCCTTTTGCCTTGTCGGCCTTGAATTGTGCTAATGCGTCGTCGGATGCTTCAAGGAACGTGGTCAAATGCACGCTGTGCTGGATTTCGGGATGTGCCCCACATCGACACAGAAATAAATGGAGAGCACGACGGCGAGACTCGACAAACTCGGGGGAAAAACGACCCACGAGCAACTTCTCGGGCAACGGTGGCACAACGACCCCTGCATAGTGGGCACACAGCGACGCATGCAACCAGACAAAATCGGAAAATCGACGGATCACCGAGAATTGACTCTTCTGGAACTGCCGGCGGTCGGTGGTTGTCGTGATCTTGTACGAAATGTACGCATGCATGCCTTCTCCTTGCTTCACAGGCTCCCCCACTTCGATGTGGATATATTCAGTTGCCTCGTATCGGGCAGATGATGACGATGACGGTGGAGCTGAGGATGCGGACGATGGAGCAGGTGGTGGGAGTGATGCATGAGCATTCGAGGACGAGTTGGAGGGGGCAGACGAAGGCGCTGGCGCGCCGTTGTCGAAGTCGACGTTGACCCACTTGCTCATCTTGCCGAGTTCTTCAGAAATGGAAAACCTATGGGAATTCAACCAATCAGCATCGTCTCGGGAGATCCCACGACGATAAAATATATCTACACACTTTCTGTCCATTTCTTGGTCTATTTTTCCTATAATTTGGATATCACTTTGGAAGGTTTCGTCGAATTGATATAAAATCGCC